>NC_029790.2:40032995-40033568 GCF_000816755.2 Arachis ipaensis
TCACCTTTGTCACTAACGTTGGAGATGGCTATCAATACCACGTTAGAAGTCACGTTAACCTAGTTAACATGAACTCTAACGTGGGAAGAAGTGGCATTTTGAAGCGTTAGTGACAAAGGTAAGTGTCACTAACACTCTCGAAGATTTGGCAAGCCTACGTTAAAGGCCATGTTAACTATACTAACGTGAACTCTAACGTATGGAGGAAGGGGTACTCTCAACGTTATTGGAAAAGGTAAACCCCAGTAACGTTTGCGAAGGGCCAAGAAGCAACGTTGGTCAAGTTAGTGCCACTAACGTTGAAGTTAACGTGGACCATTTTTGGGTTAGGAACGTTAGTGAAAAAGGTGATTGTCACTAACGTTCTCGACCCCACAGTTTCACTTAACGTTAACACCACTAACGCCCCAAGCTAATGTCCATACCTACTGCACACTTTCTCTGCAAGTAAAGCTGAGCCCACTGAAGAAGATAACTGCTTCAACTTAAGATCCAAAGGCCCATATCCAAGATTTGAAGAAGCAACTAGAAGATCAGAAGAATAGTATAAATAGGGAGAACTTTGAACTAGAA
>NC_029790.2:40034710-40049654 GCF_000816755.2 Arachis ipaensis
TTTCATTATTCTTCTTTTTTCTTTTCTCTTGATTTTACTAGAAAGCTTTCAATCATCATCCAATTGAGTAGTTATCTTGGAAAAGAAGCTATTCATACTTGGATCTCTTCGGAACCTTGGAAGAGGAATGAAGAGATCATGCTAGAAATGCTTTCTCATGTTGGAACAAATTGGGGTTTGGATGGATATAGTGACATATAATCCTACCAATACTTTGATTTGGAAATACATGTGGTATAATCAGTGACCATACCTCATCTCTTCTCATGAGCAATTGGACCAAGAAATTAGTTATTGATCAAGATTTGAGAGATTGAATTACCAAGGAATTGGAATTTAATCACTTAAGATTGCCAAGGAGATCAATGAATGCATTGATTGAGGAAGAGATGAAAATGAACTTGATCCGGAGGATGCAACATCTCCTAAGCCCAATGAACTCCCCATTTCTGATCTTACCCATTCTCTTTAATTTCTGCCAATTACTTTTATGATCATCTTCACCATTCCCATTTAAGATTCTGCAATTTATTTTCCGTCATCTATTTTCAGCTCTTTATTTCCAGCATTTACATTTTCTGCTATTTACTTTCCCGCCATTTAATTTCCTGCAACTCTCAAACCAAATTCTGCTTAGCTCAACTAGAACATTCCTCCAATTAAAGTTGCTTGACCAATCAATCCCTGTGGGATTCAACCTCACTCTATTGTGAGTTTTTACTTAACGATAATTCGGTATATGTGCCGAGGGAGATTTGTTAAGAGACAAGTTTTCGTGCATCAAGTTTATAGCGCCGTTGCCGGGGATTGATTCTATATCAACAATGATTAAATTGGTGGATAACTAGATTGAGCATTTTCCTTTTGTTTGATTTAGTTTCATCTGAGTAATTTACTTTCAGTTTTAGTTATTTCTTTCCCTTTACCTTTCACCCATTAGTGGTGTTACCTGCATTTTGTTTTAATATTTGGTTCACTGACCCACTAACTGTTTTATATATTGCATCACTCACACTAACAGCATTTCTACAGAAAATATTGTCTGCATCTATCTTTCTTGCTTGTGCCTTATTAGTTGTATGACAAGTAGAAGAAGCAGGGCTTCAACTTTCTTTGATTCTGAACCTGAGAGGACCTTCCTTAGATTAAGGAGGGAAGCAAAAGGGAAGAGAGTAGTTGGTGATGAGGAAGAGGAGGAGTACTTTGAACCAGACATGGATGAGAATATGGAGAACCATCATGAAGAAGAGGCTCACAACCATGGCAGAGAAGGTCCAGCGCATCAGGCTGGACAAGAGAGAAGAGTTCTGGGTTCTTACATCAACCCAAATCCAGGAAACTGTGGAAGTAGCATCCAAAGGCCAACCATACATGCCAACAACTTTGAACTAAAGCCACAGCTCATCACCCTTGTTCAGAACAATTGTTCATTCGGAGGAAGTGTCCAAGAAGACCCCAATCAACATCTAACCACCTTTCTGAGGATATGCGATACTGTGAAGTCTAATGGTGTTCACCCTGACACCTATAGACTACTTCTGTTTCCCTTCTCACTCAAGGACAAAGCATCTAAACGGCTGGAATCCTTTCCAAAGGAGAGTTTAGCAACCTGGGAAGACGTGGTGAACAAATTCTTGGCAAGATTCTATCCTCCTCAATGAATTAACAGGTTGAGAGCTGAGGTACAAACCTTTAGGCAGCAAGATGGTGAGACTCTATATGAAGCATGGGAGAGGTTTAAGGACCTGACAAGAAGATGCCCGCCAGATATGTTCAATGAATGGGTGCAGTTACACATTTTCTATGAAGGCCTTTCGTATGAATCAAAGAAGGCAGTAGACCACTCATCCGGGGGATCTCTGAACAAGAAGAAGACCATTGAAGAAGCCATAGATGTCATTGAGACTGTAGCAGAGAATGACTACTTCTATGCTTCTGAAAGAGGCAACACTAGAGGAGTGATGGAGCTGAACAATGTGGATGCACTGCTAGCTCAAAACAAGCTTATTACCAAGCAGTTGGCTAACCTTACCAAAAAGATGGAGAGGAATCAAGTGGCAGCAATCACCACGTCAGCAGCGGCTCAAGAAGGAGTGAATGAAGAAGCAGAGGGTGATCAGGAACAAGCCAACTACATTGGAAATTCACCTAGGCAGCACCATGACCCATACTCCAACATATAATCCTGGTTGGAGGAACGACCCAAACTTTGGGTGGGAAAACCAGCAGGATCAAGGCCAAGATCAGAGACGCCACAACCCCAACAACAATGCAGCTCACCAACACTCCACACAGAGGTCATATCAACACCCACCTAACAACACCTCTCAACATCCATACCAAAGTCAAAATGGCCCTTCTCATCCTTCCAATCTCAACTCTCCATCATCGAAAGAAAGACTATCAAGGATTGAGACTCTACTTGAGGGCATATGTAAGGAAATCCAAGATAACAAGGTGTTCAAGGAGGAGATGCGAGCCAATATCAAGAACCAGGGAGACACCATCAAGAGGCTGGAGTTTCAAGTGGGATACCTTTCTGAGAAGATCCCTAAACCTACTGATAGCTTTCCAAGTGACACAGAGAAAAATCCGAGAGGTGAAGCAAAGAAGATCAGATGGGAAGATTGCAAGACGGTTACTGTAAGTGATAAGGAGACTGAGGAAGAGTCGAACAAACCATTTGAACAACCTGAAGATACATTAGCAGGAAAGCAGGAAAAGAATCATCAAGAAACCACAATCACACAGAAGGAGCTGCTCAGACTCTATGCACCCTTTCCCCAAATACTCAATGGTGGTGTAGAGAAGAGAATATACTCAAGGTTTCTTGACATGTTTGCATCTCTCCATGTAAACATACCATTCATCAAGGCCCTCCAACAAATGCCCTCATACATTAAGTATATGAAGGAGCTGCTAACCAGGAAAAGCTCACTCAAGGGAGGACAAACAATAGTGATGAATAAGGAGTGCAGTACTCTCATTCAAACAGAGTTGCCTACAAAGAGGAAGGACCCAGGGAGTTTTCACATCCCCTGTGCCATAGGAAAAACACTGATTGATAAGGGACTCTGTGACCTGGGAGCAAGCATCAACTTAATGCCTCTATCTCTAATGAAGAAGCTGCAGATCAATGAGCTAATGCCCACAGACATAGTCATCAGGCTGGCTAACAAAACACAAAAATAAGCAGTAGGAGTGGTCGAAAATGTGTTGGTAAAAGTGGGAAACTATTTCCTCCCCACAGATTTTGTCATATTGGAAATGGAAGAGAGTCCCATCCACCCAATCATATTGGGAAGACCGTTCCTAGCTACAGCCAGAGCACTCATAGATGTGGAGTGAGGAGAGCTAATACTGAGGATACATGATGAACAACTCGCATTCAATGTCTTCAAACCCTCACAAGAAGTAGATCAGGAAAACAAGGAACCTAGGGAAAATCACAACAAAGCAATGGTGGAAGAAACAAGCACTGAAGCACAAAATGTACACCTGGGAATTCCCTTGGTTGATAAGCAAAACAGCCAGAAGGTGTCACAGCTAAAGGAAACTCAAGTGGAGCCAAAACCACTAGAATCATATGAGACCAGCAACAAAATCTCCCTAGAAAAGAGACCACAAAGAGCAGGATAACAGCAAAAGAAATAAAGAAGAAGGCACCAAGGAGATGGAGGAACAAGAAGATCCCTACAGAAGATTTCTCTCCAGGGGATAAAGTGATCTCAGCTTACTTCCAAAATATCCCACCTCATCTCCCCACCATCCCATCTCAGCTACCCAAGGTTTTCACCATCAACAAAGTTCTCTCCCTAGAACATGTAGAGATCCTTGATGAAGCCAATGGATATAGGTTTACTACAAGAGGAGAAGATTTGAAGCACTACCAGCCACCCTGACAAAAGGCAGAACATCAAGCTAGTGACGCTAAAGAAGCGCTTCATGGGAGGCAACCCATGTTTTACATGCTTTTAAAGTAGTTAATAAAGCAAGGTTCATGAAATTTAAATCAACTTTGACATATCCTTGAATGCAACATATAGTAAAGAACAAGTTTGGTGTTCAAGGCACACTAAGAGAACATGAATGCAACTCATAGCATGTCACTCTTAGCACCTTGAACAAATCTTCTTACACCACAGTGCCACAAACTAAGTTTGGTGTCACCAATGTTGCATACATGGACATTTAGTTAGTTAGTTGGTTTGCACTCATGAATAGCAATTACTAACTAGAAACAAAAATTTTAAAAAGTAGTTACTCTTTCTCTTCTTTTTTTTAATTTTGCCACCACTTTCCACAATTTTATTAATCATATTTCTTTTATTTTGTAGGAGAATTGATGGGACAATTGAAGGAGGATTTGGCCACCACAAAAAGAGAGTACTATACACGTGTCTTCAAGGGGATTGCGTTGGGAATTGTTGCCATGCAACATTGGAAGAAGAACAAGCTTGGAAACTGAACCAACCCCATCATAAAGTTGATGATCCTTGTGCTCATCCATTGCTAAACCCCATCCGTCCATCACACAACCACCCCATCAATCCACACCTTTCATTCACTCATCACCTTCCTATATAAGTGATTCCTAGTCCGTACTCCCCTTCACATTCCAATTCCCATTCTTTATACTTCACACTTTCGGAACCCAAATCCCTTCATTTCACCTTATCTTAACCGGCCAAAGTCCATCACTAACCTCAACACCTTCACTTCTAAAAAAAAAATCACTCATAGCATCATCAAGCTCTAAAAGAAGAAAGGGGAAGGAGCCTATGGAGCAACGCCCTTTTGAGGAAAAAAAGTTTAGAACCTTTCACCATGCACTTCAATTTAGATAGATGGCTGATAAGGAGATCATATATGAGCTAGGCTTTCAAGTCAAGAAAACTGAGTGCCCCGAAATCACAGAGAAGGTAGAAAAGAGAAGATGGGAGCTCCTCACCGATCCAGTCACTGCGAGAATAAATGCAACGCTCATAAGAGAGTTTTACACAAATACAGTGAGGTATGATAGGAAAGAGCAATCTTATATAAGCTTTGTGAGAGGAGTAACGGTGGATTTTAGTCCCATGAGCATCATGAGGGTGTTGAAGCTACGAACCATACCATTTGAAGAAGAGAGCTATCAATCTCGAATAGATGGTAGTCCTAATTATGACCAGATTGTGAAAGATATCTGCGTACAAGGAGCGGAATGGGTGAGAGATCCCAATGGAAAGCCCAAATTTATCAAAAGAGGTGATCTCACCCCTGAAGCAAAGGGGTGGTTCAAAATTGTAAGGAGATCCATCCTCACTGCCGGAAACAATTCAGAGGTGAATCTTAAGAGAGCAACAATGGTGCAATGTATACTTAAAGGGGGAGAGATCAAGGTGCATGAACTCATAGCCCAAGGCATTAGGAAGATGACTGAGAAAAGTGATTCTGGAGGAAGGTTAGGCTACCCCAGCACCATTTTCCGCCTGTGTGACAAGGCTGAGGTGGTGTTCGAAGACGAAAACCCCAAATGGATAAAGGTTGGTATCCTAATTACTGTCCGGTGTATGCATGTTGTTGCCCCTCCCCTACCTCAACGAAGGATAAGAAAGAGAGTAGCCCATCAAGCTGTGGAAGGGCAGAACCCAGAGGAGCAAGCCGCAGCCACCTTGAAGATGCACCAATTACAAGAAGTCATTGATGGCTTATCTAGGCAATATTGGGAGAATCAAGAGGCACAGAAGGAGCTCCAACTACAAATGATGAATCGCCAAGAAGAATCATTTTCTAGATGGGCGAATCAACAGGGGGAGTGGCAAAAGCAGATGATGGAGCAGCAACTGGAACAAAGGAAACAATGGGGTGAATCCTTCCACAGGTTGGAACAAAGACAGGATCAACAACAAGAGGCCATCCA
This sequence comes from Arachis ipaensis, assembly GCF_000816755.2. NCBI lineage: Eukaryota > Viridiplantae > Streptophyta > Magnoliopsida > Fabales > Fabaceae > Arachis > Arachis ipaensis. The sequence goes on from NC_029790.2 coordinate 40,040,613, forward strand.
AAAGCTAATCAACATCCAAGCACATCAAGGTGCACAGATACATGAAATGCATCGGAAACAGTTAGAACAGGCAGAACTCTTCGACGAATACAGGGCATTTTCAGAAGGAGTTTACATGAACCAGACTGGGCATCATGTGAACACTCAGGCCAGACTTGGATACTTAGTCGGATAACTGCCTATACTGCATCCGGGAATCACAAGCTATGAAGAAGTGAAGGATGAATTAGCGTGAGAAGAAAGAGAGAGGGTAGAAAAGAGTCATGAATCAGTAAGGAAGGCACTTGAGGATTGGAAAAAAGCTAGACTGGCACGAATGCAAGGAAGCACAAGTGGATACAAAGAGGACAAACAAGAAGGAGAGCGCGAACAACCTCATGAGTAAAAGGTGGTGAAGTTCCCTCAATGTCCCATCTTTTTCAAGTTTTAAATAAGGAAAATCATGTATGAAATAGAACATGCTTCCATGGTAGTTTAGGTTTTTCAATGCTGTCTTTAATATTTTTCTTGCCTTTTTCATATGTGTGCTGGTTCAATTTACCTATCTTCATATGCATCTTGCTTATTGTATGTTTGTCCTTTTAAGCTAAATAAAAAGAGATGTTATGAAAGACCAGAGTGGAGTTCAATTTGTGGAGTAAGTCCTTAAATTTGTGGTGTAGTAATCACTTAGCTAAGTTGGTTCACCAACAAGGTGGGAAGGCAACTATCTGTCCTGAATCATATGCTTGAAACACACCCTATGACACTAGCTAAATAATAAGATCCCAATAAGAAAAAGGAAAATAACAATAAAAGTTGAAAAAGAAAGAAAGGTAATAAAGAATAAGGCTAAGCACCAAGGGCTTGAACCTTGAGGGATGTGTCTGTGGTGCTCTTGTTCCAAGGATCTGCTTGGATGAATAAGTTCTTAGGAGTGCTTCATCACTTGGTAACTTGGGTTAACTAACCCGGGATTATCAACTGAAAATTCACTATCAAGAGCAACCTTGCTACAGAACATTTAGTAACCCAAAGAGGTGCTGGACACCAAGACCTCAAGGAAAGAAAATAACAAACAATGTGCCTGTGGTGTGCATGTATGGGGGAGAGAGACCTGAGGGAGTAAGTCCTTAGGGGTGTTTCAACATCTAGTACCTTGAACCAACTGGTTCGGGAGTGTTGGCTGAAAACTTATCTTAAAGAGTCGCCCTCTCACAGAACACTTAGCCTAAGGATGCAATAAACCTTGGAAAGACAAAGGGATCAATAAATAACAGTCTCAAAGGGTGCCATCAAGTGAGTATTCCAAGGCATGATAAAGGTCTGAAAGCTAGTAAAGGAATGAACCTAAGTTGCTATGCATGAAACCCCATAAAACCAAGGACATGACTTCCACAAGAATGATTCATTCATCTTGTCATTTCATTCATCATTCTCATGTTCCAGTACTTGCTTAGGGACAAGCAAGCTTTAAGTTTGGTGTTGTGATGCCAGGACATTTTAGCAAGTTTCACTGACCTTTTCTTTATGGTTTTAGGGTAGTTTCATGCACTTTCTTAGGAAATAAGCAAGTTTTGGGTAAATAATCACTTACATCTTGATTCAAGCAAACATTGTGAATCATACATGATTTCATGAGAATTGGGCATGAATTAAATGACAAATTGAATGATGCATGTCTCATAACTGGGATTAGAGCTTTGATGCACTTTATTGCTTGATTTCAGGACAAAGGAAGCAAGGAAGAACCACGTTAGTAGCCACGTTAGTCTAGCTAACGTGACCACTAACGTGGAATGGAGGCTAGCTTGCAACGTTAATGAGAAAAGAGATCGCCATTGACGCCTTCGTGAGCCATCATAGCCCACGTTAGTTGCCACGTTAACTATGTTAACGTGGAAGTTAACGTGGAAGAGAAGTAGAACTCCTACGTTAGTGGTAAAAGTAACTGCCACTAACGTTTCAAAGTGGCAGCTGGCAACGTTAAGAGTCACGTTAACTGAGTTAACGTGAACTCTAACGTGGATGAGGAAGATAATGCCAACGTTAGTGACACTCACCTTTGTCACTAACGTTGGACTAAGCTCATATTTGCCACGATAAGAGTCACGTTAACCTAGTTAATGTGGACTCTAACGTGGAGGGAGCAAGGAATCACCAACGTTAGTGACACTTACCTTTGTCACTAACGTTGGATTAAGCCACTATAAGCCATGTTAGTTGCCACGTTAATTATATTAATGTGGAAGCTAACGTGGAGAAGAGGGATGATGAGCCAACGTTAGTGACACTCACCTTTGAAACTAACGTTGGAGATGGCTATCAATACCACGTTGGAAGTCATGTTAACCTAGTTAACGTGAACTCTAACGTGGGAAGTAGGGGCGTTTTGAAGCGTTAGTGACAAAGGTAAGTGTCACTAACGCTCTCAAAGATTTGGCAAGACTACGTTAAAGGCCACGTTAACTATACTAACGTGAACTCTAACGTAGGGAGAAAGGGGTACTCTCAACGTTATTGGAAAAGGTAAATCCCAATAAAGTTTGCGAAGGGCCAAGAAGCAACGTTAGTGGTCACGTTAGTGCCACTAACGTTGAAGTTAACATGGACAATTTTTGGGTTAGGAACGTTAGTGAAAAAGGTGATTGTCACTAACGTTCTCGACCCCACAGTTTCACTTAACGTTAACACCACTAACGCCCCAAGCTAAAGTCCATACCTACTGCACACTTTCTCTGCAAGTAAAGCTGAGCCCACTGAAGAAGATAACTGCTTCAACTCAAGATCCAAAGGCCTATATCCAAGACTTGAAGAAGCAACTAGAAGATCAGAAGAATAGTATAAATAGGGAGAACTTTGAACTAGAAGGGAGCCTTTTGGCATTATTAGAATTACTCTCTGTATTTTTTACTTTCTCTGCAACTTCTAGTATAACTTTTCAGAATGCATTCTCCATCTTTGTTTTCCATTCCCAGAGCTATGAACAACTAAACCGCTTTCATTGGGTTAGGGAGCTCTGTTGTAATTTGATGGATCAATAATAGCTTTCATTATTATTCTTCTTTCTTTTCTCTTGATTTTACTAGAAAGCTTTCAATCTTCATCCAATTGAGTAGTTATCTTGGAAAAGAAGCTATTCATACTTGGATCTCTTCGGAACCTTGGAAGAGGAATGAAGAGATTATGCTACACATGCTTTCTCATGTTGGACCAAATTGGGGTTTGGATGGATATAGTGACATATAATCCTACCAATACTTTGATTTGGAAATATATGTGGTATAATCAGTGACCATATTTCATCTCTTCTCATGAGCAATTGGACCAAGAAATTGGCTATTGATCAAGATTTGAGAGATTAAATTACCAAGGAATTGGAATTCAATCACTTAAGATTGCCAAGGAGATCAATGAATGCATTGATTGAGGAAGAGATGAAAATGAACTTGATCCGGAGGATGCAACGTCTCCTAAGCCCAATGAACTCCCCATTTCTGATCTTACCCATTCTCTTTAATTTCTGCCAATTACTTTTATGATCATCTTCCCCATTCCCATTTAAGATTCTGTAATTTATTTTTCGTCATCTATTTTCAGCTCTTTATTTCCAGCATTTACATTTTCTGCTATTTACTTTCCCGCCATTTAATTTCCTGCAACTCTCAAACCAAATTCTGCTTAGCTCAACTAGAACATTCCTCCAATTAAAGTTGCTTGATCAATCAATCCCTGTGGGATTCGACCTCACTCTATTGTGAGTTTTTACTTGACGACAATTCAGTATACTTGCCGAGGGAGATTTGTTAAGAGACAAGTTTTCGTGCATCATGGGGCCACCTGTAAGGTCACTCCAATGCTAAAGTAAGTGTCTATATGAGAAGGCGGCTAATTAGGATAAGAATGTGACGTACCTTGGAGAGGGGTAGGTCTCTCCCTTATCCCTTGTCCTCGAGTGGGCTCTTTCACTTGGACCATTTGTCTGGAAGCTTCCGCCAGCCATCCGAACGTTGGTGAAGGGTATCGTGCCATCTGATGGTTCGGACGGGTCGATAACCTGTCAGGTCGTGGGTTGACGATGACCAATTCGCATAGGTTAGTAATTTGATTATCAAAATAGAATTGGCGTTGTGAGTATAATCCTAACCCAACAAATTGACCATCAATCAAATGTCATCACAATACAAAACAAAGATTATTAATCGAGAGTATTTAGCTCTCGGGTCGTCTTTCCTAGGAGTTGCAATGAAATGTATGATTATTGGCTATGAAGGAGAGCATGGGGAATTGGGAATGAAAGCAAGAGAGAAAGAAATGTAAATAGCAAGAATTGAAGCAAGCATACAAGGAATTAACAGAAAACAATTAAAGGACCCTTGGGAAGAAGTGGGTAATCTAGGTTTCTTATCCTAGTTATGGACCACAAACATGGCAATTTTGTGGAATCAATCCAAATCAATCAATCCTCCTTGAGAATTAGTCAAAAGACATAATTGATCTCAATCCATAAGTCCTAGTCAACTTACTAATTACTTAGTGAAAGACTAGTGTCAATGGAAACCAAATCAATTAACTAATCTCACACAATGCGGAATGGACATCCACAACTCAATTCCTCCTAAACACCCAATTTCTCAACCAAGGAATGCAAGAAATTAAACATCAAAGCAATAAAAGTTGAAGCAATTAAATGCAAGGAAAAGAAATGGCAAGAAAGTAACTTAACATGCAAGAAAGTAAATGAAAGCAAGTAAAAGTCAAAGCAATAAAACTTCAAAAGTAAGAAACCTCTTGGCAAGTAATTAAGGGCTAAGGCTACTGGTGCACAAAATTGTGATCTCTGGTAATGGCTCCAAAAACTTGGTGCTCTAATCTCAATTCATAATTTGTCACAACTTCGATACAACTAACCAGCAAGTGCACTGGGTCGTCCAAGTAATAAACCTTACGTGAGTAAGGGTCGATCCCACAGAGATTGTTGGTATGAAGCAAGCTATGGTCATCTTGTAAATCTCTGTCAAGCGGATATAAAATAGTTATGGAGTTTTCGAAAATAAATAATAAAAGAAGGATAGAAATACTTATGTAAGTCATTGGTGAGAATTTCAGATAAGCGCACAAAGATGCTTTCGTTCCTCTGAACCTCTGCTTTCCTGCTGCCTTCATCCAATCAGTCTTACTCCTTTCCATGGCTGGCTTTATGAAAGGGCATCACCGTTGTCAATGGCTACATCCCATCCTCTTATGAAAATGGTCCAAATGCTCTATCACAGCACGGCTAATCATCTGAGGTTCTCGATCATGCTGGAATAGGATTCACCCTCCTTTTGCGTCTGTCACTACGCCCAGCACTCGCGAGTTTGAAGCTCGTCACAGTCATTCAATCCTTGAGTCCTACTCGGAATACCACAGATAAGGTTTAGACTTTCCGGACTCTCATGAATGCCGCCATCAATCTAGCTTATACCACGAAGATTCTGATTAAGAGATCCAAGAGATACTCATTCAATCGAAGGTAGAACAGAAGTGGTTATCAGGCACGCGTTCATAGGGAATGATGATGATTGTCACGTTCATCACATTCACGTTCATAGGCCAGCCCCCAAACGTGATCAATAGATCAAAAGATAATCCAAAGATGTCTAATACAATAGTAAAAAGTCCTATTTATAATAAACTAGCTACTAGGGTTTACAGAAGTAAGTAATTGATGCATAAATCCACTTCCGGGGCCCACTTGGTGTGTGCTTGGGCTGAGCTTGAAGAGTACACGTGGAGAGGTCATTCTTGGAGTTGAACGCCAGCTTTGTGCCAGTTTGGGCGTTGAACTCCACTTTGCAACTTGTTTCTGGCGCTGGACGCCAGAATTGGGCCGAGAGCTGGCATTGAACGCCAGTTTGCCTCGTCTAATCTTAGGCAAAGTATGGACTATTATATATTTCTGGAAAGCCCTGGATATCTACTTTTCAACGCAATTGGAAGCGCGCTATTTTGAGTTCTGTAGCTCCAGAAAATCTATTTTGAGTGCAGGGAGGTCAGAATCCAACAGCATCAGCAGTCCTTCTTCAACCTCTGAATCTGATTTTTGCTCAAGTCCCTTAATTTCAGCCAGAAAATACCTGAAATCACAGAAAAACACACAAACTCATAGTAAAGTCCAGAAATGTGAATTTAACATAAAAACTAATGAAAACATCCCTAAAAGTAACTAGATTCTACTAAAAACATACTAAAAATAATGCCAAAAAGTGTATAAATTATCCGCTCATCAGCTACCTATCCTAGCCATTGACCACAAACACATGATGATTATGAAGAGTTAATCCTACTTAGTCAACCTTACATCGAAGATAAGTCAAATAAGCATAGTTGATTTCAATCCCTATGTCCTATGTCAACACTAAGGGGTCATATAGAGTCAAGGGAGACCAAATCTACTAACTACTCTAATATATCAAACAAGAATGGACATCAATGAATCAAGGATCACCAAAGTCATCAATTTCAAGCCAAGAGTGGAGAAAAACTATGTAAAAACTAAGCCAAGCATTTTATCAAACACTTGGTGTGCATGAGAATAAAATAATATTAAAATGCATTAAAATAAATTCTAAAGCTACCAAAGCAAGAAAATAACAATAACAACTAGAGAAAACAATAAATGACATGAAAACATAAATTGCATTAATTAAAATTAAAGTTAACAAAAGTGTTCATAAACATAAAAAATGACAAAATAAAGGAAATAACAAGAGAAATGAAGAAGAGTAAAGAAGCAATAACAATAAATAACAAGGAAAAGTAAATAGAAACAAGAATTAAAAGTAGAAATTACAAGAAATTAAACTAAAGAACCCTAATTCTAGAGAGAGGGGGGAGCTTCTCTCTCTAGAAACTAAGAGAAAACATAATAAAAACTAAACCTAATTGCCCCCCACCGATTTCCATTAAATGAGTCACACGCTGGGACGTGTGTGGACGCACAGGTGTGTGCGTCCACACACATGCTGATTTTCTTCCTGTACGTACAGACAGGTTGTCGTGCGTACGCACACATGGTTCTGCGGCTTTTGTGCGTACACACACTAAGTCGTGCGCACCATTTTATCCAATGTGTGCTTCTCCTTTGTTTTCTTCAAGTTTTCTCCCTTTGTACATGCTTCCTACCACTTTTGCCTTGCCAAACTTGCCTTTAGGACCTAAAATCACTCATCAAATATGTCATGACATCGAGTGGCATAAAAGTGGGATTAAAATAACTAATTTAAGCACAAAAACGCATGTTTTCACATTTAGGCACAATCTAGAGAGAAAATTGGTGCACGAAATTGTAAATCACACTTTTTACAACTCGTATCACTAACCAGCAAGTACACTGGGTCGTCCAAGTAATACCTTACGTGAGTAAGGGTCGAATCCCACGGAGATTGTCGACTTGAAGCAAGCTATGGTTATCTTGTAACTCTTAGTCAGGATATCAATTATGATTATTAGTTTGAATTGCGAAGAATAAAAGAGCATGAAATAAATACTTGTTATGCAGTAATGGATAATATGTTGAAGTTTTGGAGATGCTTTATCTTATGAATCTCTGCTTTCCTACCGTCATCTTCTTCACACACGCAAGGCTCCTTCCATGGAAAGATGTATGTTGGTGGATCACCGTTGTCAATGGCTACCATCCGTCCTCTCAGTGAAAATGGTCCATGTACATGGCTAATCATCTGTCGGTTCTCACTTGTGATGGAATAGGATCCATCGATCCTTTTGCGTTTGTCACTACGCCCACCACTCGCGAGTTTGAAGCTCGTTGTAGTCATCCCTTTCCGGATCCTACTCGGGATACCACAGACAAGGTTTAGACTTTCTGGATCTCAAGAATGCTGCCAATGGATTCTAGCTTATACCACGAAGACTCTGGTCTAACGGATCTGAAAGTTCTGTTGTCAGGAGAGGCGATCAGACTCATGAGCCAGGAACCCAAGAGATACTCATTCAATCTAAGGTAGAACAGAGATGGTTGTCAGGCACGCGTTCATAGGTTGAGAATGGTGATGAGTGACACGGATTATCACATTCATCATATTGAAGTGCGAATGAATATTTTAGATAGAAACAAGCGTGTTTGAATAGAAAACAGAAATAGTTGCATTAATTTCTCGAGACACAGCAGAGCTCCTCACCCCCAACAATGGAGTTTAGAGACTCATACCGTCTAGGATACAAGGTTCAGATCTAAAAATGTCATGAGATCTAAAATAAATCTCTAAAAGTTGTTTAAATACTAAACTAGTAACCTAGGTTTACAGAAAATGAGTAAACTACGATAGATAGTGCAGAAATCCACTTCCGGGGCCCACTTGATGTGTGCTGGGGCTGAGACTTGAGATTTACACGTGCCTAGGCTGTTTCTGGAGTTAAACGCCAGGTTGTAGCCTGTTTTGGGCGTTTAACTACAACTTGTAACCTGTTTCTGGTGTTTAACGCCAGAATGCAACATGGAATTGGCGTTGAACGCCAGTTTACATCGTTTATCTTTGAGAAAATTATGAACTATTATATATTGATGGAAAGCCCTGGATGTCTACTTTCCAACGCAATTGAGAGCGCACCGGTTGGGCTTCTGTAGCTCCAGAAAATCTATTTCGAGTGTAAGGAGGTCAGAATCCAACAGCATCTGCAGTCCTTCTTCAGCCTGAATCAGATTTTTGCTCAGGTCCCTCAATTTCAGCCAGAAAATACCTGAAATCACAGAAAAGCACACAAACTCATAGTAAAGTTCAGAAATGTGAGTTTTGAATAAAAACTAATAAAAATATACTAAAAAGTAATTAAAATATGCTGAAAACTACTTAAAAACAATGCCATAAAGCGTATAAATTATCCGCTCATCACAACAGCAAACTTAAATTGTTGCTTGTCCCCAAGAAACTAAAAATAAAATAGGATAAAAAGATGAGAATATACTATAAATTCCAAAATATCAATGAAACTTAGTTCCAATTAAATGAGCGGGACTAGTAGCTTTTTGCCTCTGAACAGTTTTGGCATCTCACTTTATCC
>NC_029790.2:40050433-40095908 GCF_000816755.2 Arachis ipaensis
TTATCCTTTGAAGCTCAGAATGACTGGCATCTATAGGAACTCAGAATTTAGATAGTGTTATTGATTCTCCTAGTTTAGTATGTTGATTCTTGAACACAGCTACTTTATGAGTCTTGGCTATGACCCTAAGCACTTTGTTTTTCAGTATTACCACCGGATACGTAAATGCCACAAACACATAACTGGGTGAACCTTTTCATATTGTGACTCAGCTTTGCTAAAGTCCCCAATTAGAGGTGTCCAGAGTTCTTAAGCACACTCTTTTTGCTTTGGATCTCGACTTTAACCGCTCAGTCTCAAGCTTTTCACTTGACACCTTCACGCCACAAGCACATGGTTAGGGACAGCTTGGTTTAGCCGCTTAGGCCAGGATTTTATTCCTTCGGGCCTTCCTATCCATTAATGCTCAAAGCCTTGGATCTTTTTTACCCTTGCCTTTTGGTTTACAGAGCTCTTGGCTTTTTTTGCTTGCTTTTTTTTTCTTTTATTTTTGCCACACATTTTTTTTCGCAAGCTTTTCTCTATTCACTGCTTTTTCTTGCTTCAAGAATTATTTTTATGATTTTTCAGATTATCAATAACATTTCTCCTTTTCATCATTCTTTCAAGACCTAACAATTTTAACATTCATAAACAACAAATTCAAAAGACATATGCACTGTTCAAGCTTTCATTCAGAAAACAAAAAGTATTGTCACCACATCAGAATAATTAAACTAATTTCAAGGATGAATTTGAAATCATGTACTTCTTGTTCTTTTGTGATTAAAAACATTTTTCATTTAAGAAAGGTGATGGATTCATAGGACATTCATAACTTTAAGGCATAGGCTCTAATCTTTATTTATTATTTAATAGAAATAATATAAAATAGGCATAAAAGCAGACAATTAGTAATAAAAGAAAGGAAATTAAAGACAAATGACTCTAATTCTAATACTCATGTACTTTTAAAATGGATAAAAGGTTATCACAGAGTTAGGACTCAACAACCTTTATTTTCGGAGGTAGATGCCTCTTTAGTCTGTGGGGTGCTTGGTCCTTTAAGAGATAGCTTCTGGCGCTTCAGTTCCTTCAGTTCACGCCCTTGCTCTTTTTGTTCCCTAAGCAGTTTCCAGAGCATGCTGTTTTGATTTTGCTGTTCTTCCTTCAGTTGATCCATAGTTTGTTGCAACTTGGTGATAGATGCTTCTAAGCGCCCCCAGTATTCAATTTGAGGGATTTTCGGGAGGAACTCCTGTGCTCTCCTCTTGATGGGGTCGTCCTGCACTTGTTGTCCTTCCATTGACTTTTTGGTGATTGGTTGTTCAACTGAGATATACTCATCTACTCCCATCTTTACCCCAGCATCTTTACATAGCAGAGAGATTAAGCTTGAATAAGCCAATCTGGCATCTTTGGAGTTCTTGTTTGCAATTGTGTAAAGCTCACAAGAAATCAGCTGATGAACTTCCACTTCTTTTCCCAACATAATGCAATGAATCATCACTGCTCTTTTGATGGTGACTTCAGAGCGGTTGCTGGTGGGCAGTATAGAACGCCCAATGAAGTCCAGCCAGCCTATGGTTACTGGTTTGAGATCTCTTCTCTTGAGTTTGTTTGGGACACCCTTTGTGTTGGTTATCCATTTGGTTCCAGGGAGGCATATGTCCTCTAGAATTTTGTCCAAGCTCTTATTTGGTCACATCATTCTCCTATTAAAGGAGTCCGGGTCATCTTGCAGTTGAGGCAGCTTGAAGATCTCTCTTATTTTGTCAGGGTGGAGGTGAACAATCTTCCCTCTTACCAGAGTTCGATAGTCATAGAATGCGGTTCCAGCTATTCTCTTCCTGTCTGTCTGCCACAGATTAGAGTAGAATTCCTGAACCATATTTCTTCCCACCTTTGTCTCAGGATTAGCTAGGATTTCCCAGCTCCTGTTTTGAATTTGCTCTTGGATCTTCGGATATTCATCTTCCTTCAGATCGAATTTAACTTTCGGGATCACTGACCTTAGACCCATTACTTTGTAGTAATGGTCTAAATGTTCTTTGGTTAAGAACTTCCCTTGATTTCAAAGTGGTTTTGGAATATTCTCTTTCTTGCCTCTTGAGGTGGTTTGTTTTTCCTTAGGAGCCATGATCTTGGTGGGTGTTGGCTTAGTGATCATGGATAAACACACCAAACTTAGAGGTTTGCTTGTCCTCAAGCAAAAGAAAGGAAAGGAGAGGGATATAGGGAGAGCCAAGTTCGAATTGTGGAGGAGAGGAGGGAGGCCGAACGAGGATTTAAAAGGAAGGGGGTGGGTTTTTTTTTTCGAAAATTTTTGAAAAAGATATGATAGAAAATGTGATTTGTAAAAGATAAGCATGATAGAAAAAAAGATGTAATTTAAGATTGAAAAGATATGAAAGATATTTGAAAAAGATAGATTTGTTTTAAAAAAAGATATTGTGAAGATTTGAAAAAGATATTGATGAGTTAAAAAGATTTGAAAAAGATAGATTTGTTTTGAAAAAGATTTGAAAAGAAGTTGAAGAAGAATTGAGGAAGATTTAATTTTAGGATTAAGATATTTTTAATATTTTTGGAAAAGAGTTTGAAAAATGAAAGTATGGGAACATGTTTATGCAAAAAAGTATGGATGGAAATATGAAAATTTAAAAAAATTCAAGTTGGGAACAAAAACTTCCTCCCCTCCATAATCCTGGCGTTAAACGCCCAACTGCTGCTTGTTTTGGGTGTTTAACGCCCATCTGTAACCTCTTTTGGACTTAACGCCCAGCTGTTGCTTCTGGCTGGCGTTAAACGCCAGAAATCTTTCGTCACTCAGCGTTTTTCTGAACGCCCAGGATGCTTCAACTTTGGCGTTAAACGCCCATAATGGTACCCATTTTGGTGTTTAACGCCCAGAAAGGTATCATTACTGGCGTTAAACGCCCAGTAGATGCTTCTTTTGGGCGTTTAACGCCCAATTGTACCTCTTACTGGCATTTTCTTGCCAGTGAGCTCCTTTTCCCTGTTTTGTACTCTGAATCCTTCTGTAACTCTGTGAATTTATGCAATTGATACTTTACCTTGAACATTATTTATATTAAACTCGTATAATTATTATTTGAATAACAAATAAGCTTTACAAATGGCTGGGTTGCCTCCCAGCAAGCGCTTCTTTATTGTCTTTAGCTGGACCTTGCTGAGCTTTTAATCTAGCCTTAGCTTTGAGCATTCTTGCTCAACATTGCCTTCAAGATAATGCTTAATTATTTGTCCATTAACAATGAATTTCTTATTTGAATCAATGTCTTGAAGCTCCACATATCCATATGGTGACACACTTGTAATCACATATGGTCCCTTCCACCGGGATTTCAGTTTCTCGGGGAATAATCTGAGTCTAGAGTTGAACAGCATAACCTTTTGTCCTGGTTTAAAGACTCTGGGTGACAGTTTCTTATCATGCCACCTTTTGCTTTCTCTTTATAAATCTTAGCATTTTCGAAAGCATTGAGTCTGAATTCCTCTAGCTCATTCAGCTGGAGCAATCTTTTCTCTCCAACTAACTTGGCATCAAGGTTTAGGAATCTGGTTGCCCAGTAGGCCTTATGTTCCAGTTCCACGGGTAAATGACAGGCCTTACCATACACAAGCTAGTATGGCGAGGTCCCTATAGGAGTCATGAATGCTGTTCTGTATGCCCACAGGGCCTCATCCAAGCTTCTTTCCCAATCCCTTCTACGGGTAATTACAATCCATTCCAGGATTCTTTTTAGTTCTCTATTAGAGACTTCAGCCTGCCCATTTGTCTGTGGATGATATGGAGTTGCTAATTTGTGGCTAATTCCATATCGGACCATAGCAGAATAGAGCTGTTTATTGTAGAAGTGAGTGCCCCATCACTGATTAGTGCTCTAGAGACACCAAACCTGCTGAAGATATGTTTCTGGAGGAACTTCAGCACTGTCTTAGTATCATTAGTGGGTGTTGCAATTGCCTCTACCCATTTAGATACATAGTCTACTGCCACCAGAATATATGTGTTTTAGTATGATGGTGGGAAAGGCCCCATGAAGTCAATACCCCATACATCAAACAACTCAATCTCCAAGATTTCTTGTTGAGCCATGGCGTAACCATGAGGCAGATTACCAGCCCTCTGGCAACTGTCACAGTTACGTACAAACTCTCGGGAATCTCTATAGAGGGTAGGCCAGTAGAAGCCACATTGGAGGGCCTTGGTGGCTGTTCTCTCACCTCCAAAATGGCCTCCATATTGTGACCCATGGTAATGCCATAAGATCTTTTGTGCTTCTTCTCTAGGCACACACCTACGGATTATTCCGTCTGCACATCTCTTAAAGAGATAGGGTTCATCCCACAAGTAGTACTTTGCATCAGTAATTAATTTTTTCTTTTGTTGTCTGCTGTACTCCTTGGGTATGAATCTTGCAGCTTTATAGTTTGCAATGTCTGTAAACCATGGTGTTTCCTGAATGGCAAACAGTTGCTCATCCGGAAAGGTTTCAGAGATCTCAATAGAGGGAAAGGACGTCCCCTTCTACTGGCTCTATCCGGGACAGATGATCAGCCACTTGGTTCTCTATCCCTTTTCTGTCTCTTATTTCTATATCAAACTCTTGCAGAAGTAACACCCATCTTATGAGCCTAGGTTTTGAATCCTGCTTTGTGAGTAAATATTTAAGAGCAGCATGGTCAGTGTAAACAATCACTTTTGATCCTACTAAGTATGATCTAAACTTGTCAATGGCATAAACCACTGCAAGCAATTCTTTTTCTGTGGTTGTGTAATTTTTCTGGGCATCATTTAAAACACGGCTAGCATAATAAATAACATTCAGAAGCTTGTTATGCCTCTGTCCCAGTACTGCACCAATGGCATGGCCACTGGCATCACACAATAGTTCAAATGGTAATGTCCAGTATGGTGCAAAAATAACTGGTGCTGTGACCAGCTTAGCTTTTAGAGTTTCAAACGCCTGCAGACATTCTGTGTCAAACACAAATGGTGTGTCAGCCGCTAGAAGATTGCTCAGAGGTTTTGTAATTTTTGAAAATTCCTTTATAAACCTCCTATAGAATTCTGCATGCCCTAGAAAGCTTCTGATTGCCTTAGCATTGGCAGGTAGTGGTAAGTTTTCAATTACTTCCACTTTAGCTTGATCCACCTCTATTCCCTTGTTTGAAATTTTATACCTAAGGACAATTCCTTCAGTCACCATAAAGTGACATTTTTTCCAGTTTAAAACTAGGTTAGTCTCTTGGCATCTTTTCAGAACAAGTGCTAAATGGTCAAGGCAGGAGCTGAATGAATCTCCAAATACTGAAAAATCATCCATGAAGAATTTCAGAAATTTCTCTACCATATCAGAGAAGATAGAGAGCATGCATCTCTGAAAGGTTGCAGGTGCATTGCACAGTCCAAAAGGCATCCTTCTGTAGGCAAACACTCCAGAAGGACATGTGAATGCTATTTTCTCTTGGTCCTGAGGATCTACTGCAATTTGGTTATAACCTGAATAGCCATCCAAAAAGTAGTAGTATTCATGACCTGCTAGTCTTTCTAGCATCTGGTCTATGAATGGTAAAGGAAAGTGATCCTTCCTGGTGGCTGTATTGAGCCTTCTGTAATCAATACACATACGCCACTTGGACAGGGCTCACCCAGGGGCTATCAGAAATGGGATAAATAATCCCAGCCTCCAGTAACTTAGTGACCTCTTTCTGCACCACCTCCTTCATGGCTGGATTTAGCCGCCTCTGTGGTTGAACCACTGGCTTAGCATCGTCCTCCAATAGGATCTTGTGCATGCATCTTGCTGGGCTAATGCCCTTAAAATCACTTATGGACCACCCAAGAGCTGCCTTGTGTGTCCTTAGCACTTGAAGTAGTGCTTTCTCTTTCTGTGGATTTAAAGCAGAGCTTATGATCACCGGAAAAATGTCACCTTCTCCCAGAAATGCATATTTCAGGGATGGTGGTAGTGGTTTGAGCTCGGGTTTAGGAGGTTTTTCCTTTTCCTCCAGATCAGGCTGGACATCTTTAAAGATGTTTTCTAGCTCTGATTCGAGACTCTCAGCCATGTTGATCTCCTCCACCAAAGAGTCAATAAGATCAACTTTCATGCAATCTTTTGGTGTGTCTGGATGCTGCATGGCTTTGACAGCATTTAACTTAAACTCATCCTCATTGACTCTCAGGGTTACTTCCCCCTTTTGGACATCAATGAGAGTTCGTCCAGTTGCTAGGAAAGGTCTTCCTAGAATGAGAGTAGCACTCTTGTGCTCCTCTATTTCCAGCACTACAAAGTTAGTGGGAAAGGCGAATGGCCCAACCCTGACAATCATGTCTTCAATCACGCCTGATAGGTATTTAATGGAGCCATCAGCAAGTTGGAAACATATCCGGGTTGGTTTGACTTCTTCAGTTAAACCAAGCTTTCTGATAGTAGATGAAGGTATTAGGTTGATGCTTGCCCCAAGATCACATAAAGCTATCTTGGTGCAATTACCCTCTAATATGCATGGTATCATAAAGCTCCCGGGATCTTTAAGCTTTTCTTGGAAGCTTTTCAGAATGACTGCACTGCATTCTTCAGTGAGGAGAACTCTTTCAGTTTCTCTCCAATCCTTCTTATGACTCAAAATCTCTTTCATGAACTTGGCATAAGAGGGTATTTGCTCAAGTGCCTCTGCAAATGGAATCTTTATTTCAAGAGTCCCGAGATAGTCTGCAAAGTGGGAAAATTGCTTATTCTGCTCTTCTTGGCGGAGTTTTTGAGGATAAGGCATCTTGGCTTTGTATTCCTCAACCTTAGTTGCTGTAGGTTTATTTCCTACAGAGGTGGTTGGAGAAGCCTTTTTAGAGGGGTTGCTATCAGCACTTATGTGTGTCTGATCCCTCATTGGCATTTGAATGCCAGGGTTAGAAGCTAGATTGGCATTGGATGCCAACTTCTTACCTGTTTCTGGCATTTGAACGCCAGAACTGAGCTTCCATTGGGCATTCGACGCCAGTTCCTTGCCTGTTTCTGGCGTTTGAACGCCAGAACTGCGTGTGGGTTGGGCGTTTAACGCCAGCTTTGCATCCTTTTCTGGCATTTGAACGCCAGAGTTATTCCTCTCTGGGCTCTTACTGTCCTCAGAGGGATTTTGGATAATATTTTGCTCATCCTCTGTTAGTTGTTCTTTTCTTGGCTTTCTGCTGCTCTGAAGAGAGGTATTTAATGTTTTCCCACTTCTTAATTGAACTGCCTGGCATTCTTCTGTTATCTACTTTGATAATTGCTATTTTGTCTGATTCAATTGTGCCTCCATATTTTTATTAGCACAATTGTTGATTGAGTTCTGCTAGCTGTTTTGTTAGAAAACACAATTGTTGATTGAGTTCAGCAACTTGTTCTAGAGGACCAAGTTCAGTAGATACTGCTTCGGCTTCTTCTTTTATGGAGGACCCACTACTTATGTACAGATTCTGATTTCTAGCAACTATATCAATAAACTCTTGAGCCTCTTCAATAGTTTTTCTCATATGTATAGATCCACCAGCTGAGTGGTCTAGAGCTACCTGAGCTTTCTCTGTAAGCCCACAGTAGATGATGTCTTATTGCACCCACTCTGAAAATATTTTAGAGGGGCATTTCCTTAGCATCCCTCTGTACCTCTCCCAAGCATTATAAAGGGATTCATCATCCTCTTGTTTAAAGCCTTGGATGTCCAGCCTTCGCTGTGTCATCCTTTTTGGAGGAAAATATTGATTCAGGAATTTGTCTGATAACTGTGTCCATGTTCTTATGCTTGATGTGGGTTGGTTATTTAACCACCTCTTAGCTTGATCTTTTACAGCAAATGGAAACAGTAACAGCCTGTATACATCCTGATCTACCTCCTTGTCCCGCACTGTGTCAGCAATTTGCAAGAACTACGCCAGAAACTCAGTAGGTTCTTCCTGTGGAAGACCGAAATACTGGCAATTTTGCTACACCATGACAATGAGCTGAGGATTTAGCTCAAAACTGCTTGCTTTGATGGGAGGTATACAGATGCTACTCCCATATGCAGCAGTAATGGGGTTAGCATATGACCCCAGAGTCCTTCTGGACTGTTCATTTCCACTTAGATCCATGATGGAAAAAGGGAGATGATCTGAATTGCAAGTAAAATATATTTTTATTTTATTTTATTTAATTAAAAATAACTGAAAAAAATGAAATAAAATAAAGTAAAATAATTAGAAGATAAAATATAGATTTTGAAAATTAAAAGAAAAGAGAAATAAAAAGAAATTTGAATGTTGAATTGACTAATTAATTGAAAAGGTTCGAAAATTTTTGAATATGATTTTTGCAAAAGATTTTAATTTTGAATTTTTAAAACTAAGATAAGATAAAATAGAAAGTTTTAAAATAAAAATCTGAATTTTTAAAGGAAAATTTCAAAAATCAATTAGAATAAAAAGCGAAAATATTTTTGAATTTAATGAAGAAAGAGAAAAATAGTAAAAACGACACCAAACTTAAAATTTTTAGATCAAAACAAGGAAAACAAATAAGGAAGCTTTGAATATCAAAATGAACACTAAGAGCAACTAAAAAATTTTTAAGAAAATAGAAACACAAAGGACACCAAACTTAAAATACGAAACTAAACTCAAACAGAAGACTAAATTATGAAGTTATTGGTTTTGAAAATTTTCGAAAATAATTTAGAAAAATCAAATAAGGATTTAAAAATTTTAACCAAAAACAATAATAGAAGACTCTAAACCAAAAAAAAAAAGAAATTTTTCCTAATCTAAGCAACAAAATAAACCGTCAGTTGTCCAAACTCGAACAATCCCCGGCAACGGCGCCAAAAACCTGGTGAACGAAATTGTAAAACACACTTTTTACAACTTGTACCACTAATCAGCAAGTGCACTGGGTCGTCCAAGTAATACCTTACGTGAGTAAGGGTCGAATCCCACGGAGATTGTCGGCTTGAAGCAAGCTATGATTATCTTGTAACTCTTAGTCAGGATATCAATTATGATTATTAGTTTGAATTGCGAAGAATAAAAGAGCATGAAATAAATACTTGTTATGCAGTAATGGAGAATATGTTGGATTTTTGGAGATGCTTTGTCTTCTGAATCTCTGCTTTCCTACCGCCATCTTCTTCACGCACGCAAGGCTCCTTCCATGGCAAGCTGTATGTTGGTGGATCACCGTTGTCAATGGCTATCATCCGTCCTCTTAGTGAAAAAGGTCCATGTACATGGCTAATCATCTGTCGGTTCTCACTTGTGATGGAATAGGATCCATCGATCCTTTGGCGTCTGTAACGACCAAATTTTCAGTACGCCTAGGACATACCAGAAACTGAGTGCTACCAATTTGTCATCCTAATTGTTATCTATTATTTATTATATGAGCCTGATTCGTTGTTAAAAGCGTAGTTAGTTAGCGAGGTACTTTACTTTTTTTTTTGAAAACATTTGGATCAATAGACGAAATCATTCATAATCAACTCACAGCTGATATCAGATAAAATAGTTATAAGCAACCACACATAAATACATCACAAGTAGCTAGCAACATTCAGTTATCCAGCCTTTATTAGAGTATAGACCTTTAGTTAGAACACCCCTAGGTATAGCTAGATAATAACTATATACATATACATACATACAACATCCCAGGTCCTGACTTGTTCAAGAGGTCCCTAAGCTGGCACCCAGGCTAGCCTAACAGGAAATAACCCCTCTGCCTTACAGAAATAAAATATGGATCTGTACCGTAGGAAAGCGTTCTCAATGATCACACCATTATCTATCTGACTGCCTCACTGCAGCAGATGATCATACAAGTATATCTGGAGTTGCCTTAACGCAACAAATGAATAAACACATCTCTTGGGTTGCCTCAAGCAACAAATCATCACATAATCATTCTCATTATCACATTACTCTTTTCTCTTTGTCTTTTTACTTTGCTCTGATTACTCTTTTCTCTGTATCCCTTTATTCTGCTCTGGTTACTCTATTCTCTGTGTTTCTTTACTCTGATCTGATTTCTCTGTTTAACGTATGTATTTAAAGCTTATGTAAATTTCGGTATGAATAGTTAGTCTGTCCCGAGTATAGGTTCATTAAGTCTATACTGAAACAGTTTTACTTTTCATATAATACCTAACCCTATTCGCAATTCTAGGACTAACTATGTTGCCCTAGTTCGTTCACTAGTCTCTGTCTATTTTTCTGTCATTAAAACTTTACAGACTTTTTCTTCGATTTTTATCTTTTCTTCAACTTTTTATCTTTTCTTTATCTTTGCCTCACTAATATGTTTTTACCACTCCCTAAGTGTTTTATGAAGGTAATTATGAGATTCTGCGCTTAAAGTTGTCTTTCTAAAGTTTTTACAGAAAACTGCCTTTTTTCGCATTATTTTATTATTTTTATTAAAATATTGTTTTTAATTAAATATTATTATTTAATATTTTATTATTATTTATTATTTTATTAATATATTTTCGAAAATTAACTTAACTTTACCTTTAACCTTTAAAATTTACTTTTTACCACCCGTAACTTTTAATATTTCTACTTTTACCACCCTAACTTTCAGAAATTACTAAATAACCCCCCAAACACCAAATTAATTACTTCCTTGCCCTTTTGTGAATCAAAAAGGTGTTCTTCATTGTTCTTCACCACACTCAAAGTGTTCTTCATGTTCTTCATAAATTCTTCAGATTCTTTCTCTGTTTTTACCCGTTTTTCAGTCTTTTCAGCAACCGATTTTTACCATAATTCATAATAAATTAGCAGCTACTAAAACCCCATCTTTTCTACATGATTTTAACACAAATTGAACCCCAATTTAAGCTTAGGGTTTCGTTTTTCCAGCTGCCCAAGAACATGAACTTTAAAGCTTGAATTTCATCAAATTTCATCAAAATTTCACCAAATTTTCACCAAGAATCAATCATATATGCAACCAATTTTTAGCACAGCCAAATTGTGAAATCGGAGTTTTGATTTGAGTTTTGGTTCAGAAGAAATCAAGCTTTGAAGATTAAGTGTTCATGAAAGTTTCTCTCTTTTCTCTCTTGTTATTTTCGGCCAAAATGATGAAATGAGACAGCCTTGGAGGTCTTGGGGGTGTAAGGTGAGTTGTGATTGGTTGGCTTGGAGGTGGATTAAAATAATATTATAATATCTCTGGTGTACAACTACTAAAACTAGATGTATCGGAACACTCGTAAAAACATCTCTAAAAATTATTTTTTGAGCTACTAGCATAAATGACACTAGTAACATATTTATTATGAGAATAGAACATGTATAATGATGCCTTAGCGTTGCTAAAGTCATCAGAGAGTGCTGGTGCTAAGCTGCACTAGTAAACCGTAAACCCGGTTAAACCGATTTTCTGTTTTTAACTAAAACTGACCAGGTAACCTTATAATATTATTCAAGAAGCTTCTAATACTAATATAATAATAATATCATCCTATTATCTCTCTTCTCTCATAAATCGAGTCCGGTTCATCAAACTGAGACTATTTAAAAAAACCAAATCAAAACTTCTAACCGATACGGTTCAAAAACCAGGTTCTTCGTGACCGCGTTATCGAGATTGTCTCGGAAAAGGTTCTAACTTAAAGATGACATAATGACAATGAGGATTGAGATACTTGATGATATATCAAAGGTTTTCCCCTTACTGATCTTCCAGAGAAATCCGTACTTTCAGAAAAGATTCGCGTTCTCGAAAATCGGGGTTGTTACAGCGTCTGTCACTATGCCCACCACTCGCGAGTTTGAAGCTCGTTGCAGTCATCCCTTCCCGGATCCTACTCGGAATACCACAGACAAGGTTTAGACTTTCTGGACCTCAAGAATGCTGCCAATGGATTCTAGCTTATACCATGAAGACTCTAGTCTCACGGATCTGAAAGTTCTGTTGTCAGGAGAGGCGATCAGACTCATGAGCCAGGAACCCAAGAGATACTCATTCAATCTAAGGTAGAACGGATATGGTTGTCAGGCACGCGTTCATAGGTTGAGAATGGTGATGAGTGTCACGGATTATCACATTCATCATATTGAAGTGCGAATGAATATTTTAGATAGAAACAAGCGTGTTTGAATAGAAAACAGAAATAGTTGCATTAATTTATCGAGACACAGCAGAGCTCCTCACCCCCAAAGATGGAGTTTAGATCTAAAAATGTCATGAGATACAAAATAAATCTCTAAAAGTTGCTTAAATACTAAACTAGTAACCTAGGTTTACAGAAAATGAGTAAACTACGATAGATAGTGCAGAAATCCATTTTCGGGGCCCACTTGGTGTGTGCTGGGGTTGAGACTTGAGCTTTACACGTGCCTAGGCTATTTCTGGAGTTAAACGCCAGGTTGTAGCCTGTTTTGGGCGTTTAACTCCAACTTGTAACCTGTTTCTGGCGTTTAACGCCAGAATGCAACATGGAACTGGCGTTGAACACCAGTTTACGTTGTTTATCTTTGAGCAAAGTATGGGCTATTATATATTGCTGGAAATCCCTGGATGTCTACTTTCTAATGCAATTGAGAGAGCACCGGTTGGACTTCTGTAGCTCCAGAAAATCCAGTTCGAGTGTAAGGAGGTCAGAATCCAACAGCATCTGCAGTCCTTCTTCAGCCTGAATCAGATTTTTGCTCAGGTCCCTCAATTTCAGTCAGAAAATACCTGAAATCATAGAAAAGCACACAAACTCATAGTAAAGTCCAGAAATGTGAATTTTGAATAAAAACTAATAAAAATATACTAAAAAGTAATTAAAACATGCTGAAAACTACTTAAAAACAACGCCAAAAAGCGTATAAATTATCCGCTCATCAAAACACAAAAGCATACTATTTGGATGAATAAATGTGGGTTTATATGATAAAATCCACTCAAATCAAAGCAAAATATATCGTCAAATATGGACTCATCAATTCCCCCACACTTCAACAATTGCATGTCCTCATGCTAATCACAATCAAAGGAGAAGGATAAGGAGGTTAAGCAATTTAATTTATTGAATGCAACTAACTACGTGCATGCAACTACACTAAATGCTATCTATATATATGTACACTATGATTCCTATTTAGTTTGGTACAAAACAAACAAGAGATTCCAATTAATCCGAAACAAGCCTTAGGGTCAAGGCAAAGAGTCAATACACTATAATCAAAGTCCAAAGAATTGAATTGAGATTTTCAAAACTAACCAACAAACAACTTGCAAGAAGATACAATATAATGCACAAGAACATAGAATTGAGCGACCGAACCCCTCACCGGATGTGTATTCACTCAATTCGCTCAATGTTTAGGGCTTAATCACTCAATTCTCCTTTAGACATGTTTCTCAAAGATTTGCAATTCATCTAACAATCAACAATTATTTAGTGCATGCATACAAATATCATGACGACTTCCATGGTTGTAATGGGGCTAGGGTCAAGGTAGGATGCATATGATCAAGTGGACTAGAAATTGAATCTTTGATCAACCTAAGCTTCCCACCTAACATATGACAACCTCTATAACTCGAAGCTATCTTAACTACCCATTCTTCACTTTTCACACACTCATGTATTCTCTTTTTGATCATCACACATATGCATTGATTCTTATTGACTTCACTTTGGGGCATTTTGTCCCCTTTTTATTACTTTTCTTTTCTATTTTATTATTATTATTATTCTCTTCTTTTTTTTAGAACATCAATGCATATGGTTTAACATAATTCAAACATGAGTATGTACCAAATTCCCAAAATTTTGACAAAAATATAAAAACACCCTTTTATCCCGACTAATGTTCCCAAACTTAATGTGGCAAGTCATGAGGATTGCGGTTGGCCCATTAACCTAACTTGTGCCTTCACGTGTAGTTGTCTCCCTCTAGTCACAAGCTCACCAGTGAGGTTCACGCTTCCAACGCTTTCTTCATGCACGTGAGATGCTCCCAGCCACTGCTTGGAGAAGTTGCTTCGATACTCATGCCAAGAGAATTTAATGCTTTTTATGTAATTTGAAAGCTAGCAAAAAGGTCCGTTTTATGCCTGACCTTTCGTGCTTCTTTCTCGACGGTTACTGATGAATGGATTTTTGACGGTTTAGAATTCCTCAATGAACTCTCATTGCAAGTATAGTTTCTAAACCAAAAAATAATCCTTTCATATAAAAAATTATTTGTCACAAGTAACAAACCCAATAAAAATAACCAAAGTATTTAAATCTCGGGTCATCTCTCAAGAAATTACAGGGAAGTATGTTACTATTGGTTATGGGAAAGTATCTTTTTGGGTTTTAAAATGTTGAGCAAGGAATTTAAATGACACGGAAATAAACTAATAATGAAGAAAAGTCTTAGCAAGGATTGATAATTAGAAGTTTTATCCTCATTATCATCATTAATTGTGACAAGAATCGTCCATTGCTCCACTTAGTCAACCTCTAACTATAAAGGAAAGTCAAGTGGAAATAATCAATTTGATTCCTCAAGTCCTAGTCAACTCCTAAGGAAAGACTAGCTTTAGTGGAATTCAAATCAACTAGCAACTTTCAATTGTCAATTAACAAGAGACTTTGACAATTCAAGAGTCTCCAATTACTCAGTCTAAGCTAAGAACATAAAAAGCTAATTTAAAATCCAACCAAGCATTTCATCAAATACTTGGAAGCCATAATATAAAAAAATAGAAAGTTAACAAGGAATATTAAATCTAAACAACCAATTACAAACATCAATGACTAACAAATAATGGAAGAAGCAATAATTATGAAATACCTTAAATTGCTTTAAAAGGAAAATCAGATCTAACACGAGAATTCATAAACTAAAGTAGCTACATAAAGTAATCAACAAGGGAAATAAATAAACTAGAAAGCTAGAATATTTAAAAGTAGAAGAGAAACTAAATTGAAATAAGATAGAATTCAGAAATTGAAAAGGAATAAAACTAAGAATCCTAAGACCTAGAGAGAGGACAGAGCCTCTCTCTCTAGAAAACTACATCTACAACCTAAAATTATGTGAATGAAAGTTGTATGATTGATTCCCCCACTCTGCTGCCTCTATTCTATGTTTTTGGGCTTGAAATTGGGCCAAAAGGAGCCCAGAAATTGCCCTCAGCGTTTTCTGATACGTACAGCACGTGGCTCTGTCACGCGTACGTGTCGCTGAACTTTTGCAAGGTCACGCATACACGTGATGCACGCATGCGCATCACTTAACTGCATGGCAACGATGTCAAATTTCATATCATTTTGAAGCCCCAGATGTTAGCTATCCAACGCAACTGGAACCGCCTCATTTGGACCTCTGTAGCTCAAGTTATGATCGATTTAGTACGAAGAGGTCAGGCTTGACAACTTAGCAATTCCTTTAATTTCTTGTATTCCTTCCACTTTTGCATGCTTCCTTTCCATCCTCTAAGCCATTCCTGCCCTATAACCCTGAAATCACTTAACACACATATCAAGGCATCGAATGGTAATAAGAGAGGATTAAAGTTAGCAAATTTAGGGCCAAAAAAAGCACCTAACTTCATGCTGGCCGAACCAAATTGTGTGTGCTTATTGTACCTGGCGCCTAACTTGAGAAACCTCAAGTTAGGCACCACCTTGGTAGTAACCAAAAGAAGCTTTCCCTTTGTTCTGGTGCCTAACTTGGTAAAACCCAAGTTAGGCGTCACCTATGTAGCCTTGACTTGATGGATTAAGTTTGTCTTGGCACCTAACTTGGAGAATTTCAAGTTAGGCGCCACCCTTGCCTATTTTTTGGAGAAGAAGTATGGACCATTAAACATCATTGGAAAGCTCTGGAAGTTAGCTTTCCAAAGCCACTAGAATCACATCAATTGGACCTTTGTAGCTCGAGTTATTCATGTTAGAGTGCAGGGAGGTCAGGGTAGATGGTGCACGAAATTGCAAGAAAGTTTGTGACAATTCCGCACAACTAACCAGCAAGTGCACTGGGTCGTCCAAGTAATACCTTACGTGAGTAAGGGTCGATCCCACGGAGATTGCTGGCTTGAAGAAAGCTATAGTTATCATGTAAATCTTAGTCAGGAGATTCAAATGATATGAATGATTTTGTTTATGAAAAGTAAATAACATGAAATGAATGATACTTGTGATTTAGTAATGAGGAACAGGTTGAGGTTCCAGAGATGCTCTGTCGTCTGAATCTCTGCTTTCCTACTGTCTTCTTCCCCAAACACGCATGGCTTCCTTCCATGTCAATGGCTACCATCCGTCCTCTCAGTGAAAATGGTCTAGGTACGGTTTCTGTACGGCTAATCAACTGTCGGATCTCTCGTCTCGGATGAAAAATACCAGGCACAGCTACCGCACGGCTAATCATCTGTCGGTTCTCACTTGTGTCGGAATAGGATCTCTCTATCCTTTTGCACACTGTCACCGCGCCCAACATTCGTGAGTTTGAAGCTCGTCACAGTCATCCCGACCTAGATCCTACTCGGAATACCACAGACAAGGTTTAGACTTTCCGGATCTCAGGAATGCTGCCAATTGGTTCTAGCCCCTACCACGAAGGTTCTGATCTCATGGGTTTGAATGCTCTGTTGTCAGGAGATGCAAGTCAAACTCGTGGATTAGAAACCCAAGAGATACGCACTCAAGCTGTCGCCCAATGACTACGTTGAGCTCAGATAGAATGGGAGTGGTTGTCAAGCACGCGTTCATAAATTTGAGAATGATGATGAGTGTCACGGGTCATCATATTCTTTATATTGAAGTACGAGTAAGTATCTTAGAACAGAATCAAGCGTGATCGAATAGAAAACAATAGTAATTGCATTAATCCATTGAGACACAGCAGAGCTCCTCACCCCCACCTATGGGGTTTAGAGACTCATGCCGTAGATGATAAAATATGAGATGTAAAATGTCATCCGTCCCAAATGAATCTCTAAAAGTAGTTTTTATACTAAACTAGTAACTTAGGTTTACAGAAAATGAGTAACTAAGTGCAGATAGTGCAGAAATCCACTTCCGGGGCCCACTTGGTGAGTGTTTGGGCTAAGCTTTGAAGCTTTCACCTGCATAGGCCATTCTTAGAGTTAAACACTAGCTTGGGTGCCAGTTTGGGCGTTCAACTCCAGTTTTGGTGCCAGTTCCGGCGTTTTACGCCAGTTTGGGCCATCAAATCTCGGGCACAGTATGAACTATTATACATTGCTGGAAAGCCCAAGATGTTAGCTTTCCAGCCCAATTAAGAGAGCGCCAATTCGACTTCTGTAGCTCCAGAAAAATGCGTTTGAGTGCTGGGAGGTCAGAATACAACAGTATCTGCAGTCCTTTCTCAACCTCTGAATTAGATTTTTGCTCAGCTCCCTCAATTTCAGTCAGAAAATACCTGAAATTATAGAAAAACATGCAAACTCATAGTAAAGTCTAGAAATATGATTTTTGCATAAAAACTAATAAAATATAATAAAAAGTAACTAAAACATACTAAAAACTACCTATAAACAATGCCAAAGAGCGTATAAATTATCCGCTCATCACAACACCAAACTTAAATTGTTGCTTGTCCCCGAGCAACCAAAAACAAAATAAGATAAAAAGAAGAGAAAATACAATAAATTTCAAAAATATCAATGAAGATTAGTTAATTAGATGAACGGGACTAGTAGCTTTTTGCCTCTGAATAGTTTTGGTATCTCTCTATCTATTGGAGTTCAGAATTGTTGGCCTCTTTAAGAACTCAAAAATACAGATAATGTTATTGATTTTCCTAGTTAAATTCTTTTTTATTCTTAAACACAGCTACTTTATGAGTCTTGGCCGTGACCCTTAGCATTTTGTTTTCCAGTATTACCACCGGATACATAAATTTCACGAACACATAACTGGGTGAACCTTTTCAGATTGTGACTCAGCTTTGCTAGAGTCCCTAGTTAGAGGTGCCCAGAGTTCTTAAGTACACTCTTTTGCTTTGGATCATGACTTTAACCACTCTGTCCCAAGCTTTTCACTTGGACCTTCATGACATAAGCACATGGTTAGGGACAGCTTGATTTAGCCGCTTAGGCAAGGATTTTATTTCTTTGGGCCCTCTGATCCATTGATGCTCAAAGCCTTGGATCCATTTTACCCCTGCCTTTTAGTTTAAAGGATTATTGGCTTTTTCTGCTTGCTTTTTCTTTTTCTTTCTTTTTTTTTTCTTTATTTTTCACATTTTTTTCGCAAGCTTTTGCTTTTTCACTACTTTTTCTTGCTTCAAGAATCAATTTTATGATTTTTCAGATCACCAACAACATGTCTCCTTTTTCATTATTCTTTCAAGAGCCAACTTTTCTTAATTCCAATTTCAAATATGCACAATTTAAGCATACATTCAGAAAACAAAAAGTATTGCCACCACATCAAAATAATTAAACTATTTTCAAGATAAAATTCAAAATTCATGTACTTCTTTTTTTTTGCAAATAAAAGTATTTTTCATTTAAGAAAGGTGAGAGATTCATGGAATCATTCATAGCTTCAAGACATAGACTCTAAACACTAATGATCATGTAATAAAAACAAGACTTAGACAGAAAATAAACATAAAAACAGACAAATAACAATAAAAGCAAGGAAATTAAGGAGTGGTCCACCTTAGTGATGGCGGCTACTTCTTCCTCTTGATGGTCTAATGGAGTGCTTGAGCTCCTCTAGTTTGCTACATCCTCTTTCTTAGTGATGGGCTTTGGTGATGAATTTCTCCATCTCCGAAGGTTCGGAAGCAGAAGCAATTGCCTTCCCTTTTCTCTTTCTAGAAGATTCTCCGACTTTGGGTGCCATAAGTGGTAATGGAAAGCAAAAAGCATAACTTTTCCACACCAAACTTAAAAGCTTTGCTCGTCCTCGAGCAAAATAAGATAGAAGGGAGTAGAAGAAGAATGAGGTGATTAATTTTGAAAAACTTGTTAATGTTAAAAAAATTAAAAGGATTTGAAAAGAATTTGAGAAGATATGTATGTTTGGAAAAAGATATGGACAAGAATTAAAAAGAATTAAAAAAGAATTAAAATAAATTAAAAGTATTATTAGTTTTTGAAAGTAGAAATTGAAAGATGAACATTTGAAATATTTTTGATGCAAGAAAAATTATGAATTAAAACATGAAAAATTGAAAAAAAATCGAATTGGAAACAAAATTACCTCCCCTTTGCTGTTTTGGCGTTAAACGCCCAGAATGATAGCTATTCTGGCATTTAACGCCCATCTGGCAGCCAATTTGGGCGTTTAACGCCTAGCCAGGTATCCTGGCTAGCGTTAAACACCAGAATTTCTTTGTTACTGGGCTTTTTTTCTGAACGCCCAGGATGCTGCTGTTTCTGGCGTTAAACGCCCAGAATGCTGCCTATTCTGGCGTTTAATGCCCAGAATGATAGCCTTACTGGCGTTTTGACGCCAGTGAGCTCTATTTCTCTGTGATTCCTCTGCTTTATGTCCTGAACCTTCATTTCCCTGACTTATTCACTGAAATGTATTAACGAACATGAATAACAAAATTAAATAGACTCATATAATTGTTATAAACATCTAATTTTTGATAATGGCTGGGTTGCCTCCCAACAAGCGCTTCTTTACTGTCTTTAGCTGGACTTTACTGAGCTTTTAATTTAGTCTCAGTTTTGAGCACTCTTGCTCAACATTGCCTTCAAGATAATGTTTGACTCTCTGTCTATTAACAATGAACTTTTTGTCAGAGTCAGTATCGTGAAGCTCTACATATCCATATGGTGACACACTTGTAATCACACATATGGTCCCTTCCACCGGGATTTCAATTTTTCAGGGAACAATCTGAGCCTAGAGTTAAACAGCAAAACCTTCTGTCTTGGATCAAAGACTTTAGATGATCGCTTTCTGTCATGCCACCTTTTTTCTTTCTCCTTGTAAATTTTATCATTTTCGAAAGCATTTTGTCTGGACTCCTCGAGCTTATTCAACTGGAGTAATCTTTTCTCTCCAGCTACCTTAGCATCAAGGTTTAGGAACCTGGTTGCCCAGTAGGCCTTGTGTTCCAGTTTCACTAGTACATGACAGGCTTTTCCATACACAAGCTGGTATGGATAGGTCCCTATAGGAGTCTTGAATGCGGTTCTGTATGCCCACAGAGCATCATCTAGACTTCTTGCCCAATCCCTTCTACAGGTACTTACAGTCCGTTCCAGGATTCGTTTTAGCTCTCTATTTGAGACTTCAGCCTGCCCATTTGTCTGTGGATGATATGGAGTTGCCACTTTGTGGTTAATTCCATATCGGATCATAGCAGAGTCAAGCTGTTTATTGCAGAAATGAGTGCCTCCATCACAGATCAGTACCCTAGGGACACCGAACCTGCTGAAGATATACTTTTGGAGGAACTTCATCACTGTCTTAGTATCATTAGTGGGTGTTGCGATTGCCTCTACCCATTTAGATACATAGTCTACTGCCACCAGAATATAAGTGTTTGAATATGATGGTGGAAAAGGCCCCATGAAGTCAATACCCCATACATCAAACAACTCAATCTCTAGGATCCCTTGCTGAGGCATGGCATAACCGTGAGGTAGATTACCAGCTCTCTGGCAACTGTCACAATTACGTACAAACTCTCGGGAGTCTCTATAGAGAGTAGTCCAGTAGAAGCCACATTGGTGAACCTTTGTGGCTGTTCGCTCACCTCCGAAATGTCCTCCATATTGTGATCCATGGCAATGCCATAGGATTTTCTGTGCCTCTTCTCTAGGCACACATCTACGGATTATTTCATCTGCACATCTCTTAAAGAGATATGGTTCATCCCACAAGTAGTACTTTGCATCAGAAACTAATTTTTTTGTTTGCTTGCCTAATGTACTCTTTGGGTATGAATCTCACAGCTTTATAGTTTACAATGTCTGCAAACCACAATACTTCCTGAATGGCAAAGAGTTGTGCATTCGGAAAGGTTTCAGAGATCTCAGTAGGAGGGAGGGACGCTCCTGCTACTGGTTCTATCCGGGACAGGTGATCAGCTATTTGGTCCTCTGTCCCTTTTCTGTCTCTTATTTCTATATCAAACTCTTGCAGAAGCAACACCCATCTTATGAGTCTGGGTGTAATCACTTTTAATCCTACCAAATAAGATCTGAACTTGTCAATAGCATAAACCACTGCAAGAAACTCATTTTCTATGGTTGTGTAATTTTTCTGCGCATCATTTAAAACACGGCTAGCGTAATAAATGACATGCAAAAGCTTGTCATGCCTCTGTCCCAATACTGCACCAATGGCATGGTCACTGGCATCACACATTAGTTTGAATGGTAATGTCCAGTCTGGTGTAGAAATGACTGGTGCTGTAACCAGCTTAGCTTTCAGAGTCTCAAAGGCCTGCAGACACTCTGTGTCAAAGACAAATGGTGTATCAGCGGCTAGCAGATTGCTCAGAGGTTTTGCAATTTTTAAAAAATCCTTTATAAACCTCCTATAGAATCCTGCATGCCCCAGAAAGCTTCTGATTGCCTTAACATTGGCAGGTGGTGGTAATTTTTCAATTAGCTCTACTTTAGCTTGATCCACCTTTATTCCCTTGTTCAAAATTCTGTGCCCAAGGACAATTCCTTCAGTCACCATAAAGTGACATTTCTCCCAGTTTAAAACCAGGTTAGTCTCTTGGCACCTTTTCAGAACAAGTGCTAAATGGTCAAGACAGGAGCTGAATGAGTCTCCAAATACTGAGAAGTCATCCATGAAGATTTCCAGAAATTTCTCTACCATGAGTCTCCCAGTTTAACGCCAGTTTGGGCCATCAAATCTCGGGAAAACTATGGATTATTATACATTGCTGGAAAAGCGCAAGATGCTAGCTTTCCAGCCCAATTGAGAGCGCGCCAATTGGACTTCTGTAGCTATAGAAAAATGCGTTTGAGTGCAGGGAGGTCAGAATCCAACAGCATCTGCGGTCCTTTCTCAACCTCTGAATCAGATTTTTGCTCAGGTCCCTCAATTTCAACCAAAAAATTCCTGAAATTACAGAAAAACACAAACTCATAGTAAAGTCTAGAAATGTGATTTTTGAATAAAAACTAATAAAAATATAATAAAAAGTAACTAAAACATACTAAAAACTACCTAAAAACAATGCCAAAAAGCGTATAAATTATCCGCTCATCGGTAGACAGCATCATTCGCTTTTTTTTCTATTTCTACAAAAACTCCATCAAATCCATCCGAATGCCACCTGAAATAAATAGAATTGCACACGACTCAAAGTAGCATCCATAGTGGCTAAGAGATAATTAATTCTTCATTAAACTCAATAATTTGAATGTAAATTCACTAGGAAAAGATAAAAAAGATTCTCATGCATCACAACACCAAACTTGAATTGTTGCTTGTCCTCAAGAAACTAAAACTGATACAGGCTTAAGATGTGAATTTGCATGAAAGTGATAGTTCAATTAAGCTCATGTATTTTCTTAAAGTGGGGTTTACACTTTGTAATCTGATGAGCGGATAATTTATACGCTTTTTGGCATTGTTTTTAGTATGTTTTTAGTATATTTTAGTTAGTTTTTATTATGTTTTTATTAGTTTTTAAATAAAAATCATATTTTTGGACTTTACTATGAGTTTGTGTATTTTTCTGTGATTTCAGGTATTTCCTGGCTGAAATTGAGGGACTTGAGCAAAAATCTGATTTAGAGGCTAAAAAGGACTGCAGATGCTGTTGGATTCTGACCTCCTTACACTCGAAGTGGATTTTCTGGAGCTCTAGAGACCCAATTAGCACGCTCTCAATTGCATTGGAAAGTAGACATTTTGGGCTTTCCAGAAATATATAATAGCTCATACTTTGCCCGAGATTTGATGGCCTAAACCGGCGTTCCAAGTCAGCATAGAAATTCTGGCGTCAAAACTCCAGAACTAGCATAAAAGCTGGAGTTAAACACCCAAACTGGCACAAAAGCTGGCGTTTAACTCAAATAAAAGCCTCTACACGTGAAAGCTTCAACGCTCAGCCCAAGCACACACCAAGTGGGCCCTGAAGTGGATTCTGCATCATTTACTCATTTCTGTAAACCCAAGGTTACTAGTTTTCTACAAATAGGACCTTTTGCTATTGTATTTTACACACTTATTCATACTTTTGATCTTGGTTCTTCTGGTTCCCTCTCCGGGGCCGAAGCCAATGATCACCATTATCACTTTTGTATTTTCAACGGTGGAGTTTCTACACACCATAGATTAAGGTGTGAAGCTCTGCTGTTCCTCATGAATTAATGCAAAGTACTATTATTTTTCTATTCAACTCAAGCCTATTTCTGTTCTAAGATATCCATTCGTTCATCAACATGATGAATGTGATGATCCATGACACTCATCACCATTCTCACCTATGAACGCGTGCCTGACAACCACTTCCGTTCTACATGCAAACAAGCTTGAATGTGTATCTCTTGGGTTTCTAATCCAAGATTAGAACCTTCATGGTATAGGCTAGAATCAATTGGTGGCCATTCCTGAGATCTGGAAAGTCTAAACCTTGTCTGTGGTATTCCGAGTAGGATCAGGGAAGGGATGACTGTGACGAGCTTCAAACTCGCGAGTGTTGGGCGTAGTGACAGACGCAAAAGGATCAATGGATCCTTTTCCAACATGCTCGAGAACCAACAGCTGATTAGCCGTGCGGTGACAGCGCATTTGGAACATTTTCACTGAGAGGATGGGAGGTAGCCATTGACAACAGTGAAACCCAACATACAGCTTGCCATGGAAAGGAGTATGAATGATTGGAAGAAGGCAATAAGAAAGCAAAGGTTCAGAAGGAACAAAGCATCTCCATACGCTTATCTGAAATTCCTACCACTGAATTGCATAAGTATCTCTATCTTTATTTTATGTTTTATTCATATTTTAATTATCAATTCTCCATAACCATTTGAATCTGCCAGACTGAGATTTACAAGATGACCATAGCTTGCTTCAAGCCGAATATCTCCGTGGGATCGACCCTTACTCACGTAAGGTTTATTACTTGGACGACCCAGTGCACTTGCTGGTTAGTTGTGCGGAATTGTGACAAAGAGTTGAGATTACAATTGTGCATACCAAGGTGTTGGCGCCATTGATGATCACAATTTTGTGCACCAAGTTTTTGGCGCCGTTGCCGGGGATTGTTCGAGTTTGGACAACTGACGGTTCATCTTGTTGCTTAGATTAGGTAATTTTATTTTATGTTTAAGCTTTTTACCTTTTAATTTTCAAAAAATTTCAAAAAAAATTGTATTTCTATTTTGTTCTTCAGAACTTTTAAGAATGAATTCTAGAGTTTCATGATGATTTGTTGTAGTCTAGCTGGCTGAGAAGCCATGTCTAATCTTACTGTTGAACATAATGATTTGCTAAAGCTTGGCTGGCCATTGGCCATGTCTAGTGTTTTGGACCGAAGCTTTCACTGAAAGCTTGGCTGGCTAGTAAGGCATGTCTAATTCCTGGACCGGAGTTTTAGACTAACATTGCATGATTCCTGGAATTCTCATTAAGATTTTTGAAGTCCTTTTTTTTTCCTTTTTTCCACTTAATTTTCGAAAAAATTACAAAAAATTTTATAAAATCTTAAAATAAAAAATATTTTATGTTTCTTGTTTGAGTCTAGTGTCTAATCTTAAGTTTGGTGTCAATTGCATTCTTCTAATTTTTGAAAATTACATGCATTATGTTCTTCATTGATCTTCAAGTTGTTCTTGATGATTTCATTGCTCTGATCTTTAATCTCTCTTGTTTTCTGTGTTTTGTTGTTTTTCATATGTATTTTCAATTTATTAGTGTCTTTAATATGAAAATTTCTAAGTTTGGTTTCTTGTGTTCATTGTTTGTTTGATTTTAGTTTTCTATGATTATTTTCATTTTGATTGTTTCTCATCACTAAAAACTCAAAAAAAAAATTTCAAAATTATGTCTTTTCAAGTCAATAATACAGAGAATTGAAGATTCAGAACATGCAGCACAGGAATTACACAGAAAAAACTGGGCGTTCAAAACGCCCAGTGAGGAAGGAAAACTGGCGTTTAAACGCCAGCCATGGTAAAAGGCAGCATTTTGGGCGTTAAACGCCAGAATGGATGCCATTCTGGGCGTTTAACGCCAGGAGGACACTAGAGGGAAGATTTTATTTTTAATTCAAATCTTTTTCAAATATTCATAATTTTTCAAAATCAAATATTTTTCAAATCATATCTTTTCAATCATATCTTTTCAAAATCAATTTCTTTCCATTTTTTAAATTATTATTATTTTCGAAAATCCCTGCTACAATTAATGATTTAATTCAAAATTTTCAAGTTGTTACTTGCCTATTAAGAAAGGATCAAATTTTAATTCTAGAATCATATCTTTTAATTTTCTTTTAGTCAAGTAATCAACTTTAATTTAAAAAAAAAATCTCTTTTTAATTTGATTCTCAATCATATCTTCTCAATCATATCTTCTCAATCACATCTTTTTCAAAATTAATTTTCAATCATATCTTTTTGATTTCTAATTTCAAAATCTTTTCCAAAAATCACTTAATTTCTTTCCCAATCTTAGTTTTTGAAAATCATTTACCAAATTTCCAAAATTTCTTTTAATTATTTCAAAATCTTTTTACTTTAATTTCGGAAATTCTTCCCCTCTTCTCAAATCCTTCTATTTAAAGGACTAACACTTCTCCATTATCAACAATTCGAACTCTGTTCCTCTTGATAAGTTCAAATTCTCTCTTCTCTACCTCATCCTTCTATTTTTATTTTCCTCTGACACCTCAAGGAATCTCTATACTGTGACATAGAGGATTCCATATTTTCTTTTCCTCTCTTTTCATATGAGCAGGAGCAAGGACAAGGGCATTCTTGTTGAAGCTGATCCTGAACCTGATTGGCAAAGTTCTTTCCACCTCAAAAATTGAGCAAGCGTAGAGTGGAAGTCCAAACCTTCAGACAGAAGGAAGGTGAATCCCTCTATGAAGCTTGGGAAAGATACAAGCAATTGATCAGAAGGTGTCCTTCTGACATGCTTTCAGAATGGAGCATCATAGGTATCTTCTATGATGGTCTGTCTGAACTGTCCAAAATGTCATTCGACAGCTCTGCTGGAGGATCTCTTCATCTGAAGAAGACGCCTGCAGAAGCTCAGGAACTCATTGAAATGGTTGCAAATAACCAATTCATGTACACATTTGAACGGAATCCTGTGAATAATGGGACAAGTCAGAAGAAAGGGGTTCTTGAGATTGATACTCTGAATGCCATATTGGCTTAGAACAAAATATTGACTCAGCAAGTCAATATGATTTCTCAGAGTCTGTCTGGAATGCAAGCAGCAATAGTCAGTACCAAAGAAGCTTCATCTAAAGAAGAAGCATATAATCCTGAGAACCCAGCAATGGAAGAGGTGAATTACATGGGAGAATCCTATGGAAACACCTATAATCCTTCATGGAGAAATCATCCAAACCTCTCATGGAAGGATCAACAGAAGCCTCAACAAGGCTTCAAGAATAATAATGGTGGAAGAAATAGGTTTAGCAATGGCAAACCTTTTCCATCATCTTCTCAGCAACAAACAGAGAATTCCAAGCAGAACCACTCTGAATTAGCAACTGTAGTCTCTGATTTAATTAAAATCACTCAAAGTTTCATGACTGAAACAAGGTCCTCCATTAGAAATTTGGAGGCACAAGTGGGTCAGCTGAGTAAGAAAGTTACTGAACTCCCTCCTAGTACTCTTCTAAGCAATACAAAAGAGAATCCAAAAGGAGAGTGCAAGGCCATCAACATAACCCACACGGCTGAACCTGGAGAGGAGGAAGAGGCAGTGATCTCCACTGAGGAAGACCTCAATGGACGTCCATTGGCCTCCAAGGAGTTCCCTAATGAGGTACCATGGGAATCTGAGGCTCACACTGAGACCATAGAGATTCCATTGAATTTACTTTTGCCATTCATGAGCTCTGATGAGTATTCTTCCTCTGAAAAGGATGAAGATGTTACTGAGGAACAATTTGCTAAGTACCTTGGAAAAATCCTGAAGCTAAATGCCAAGCTATTTGGTAATGAGACTTGGGAGGATGAACCCCCCTTGCTCACTAAAGAACTGGATGACTTGACTAGGCAGAAATTACCTCTGAAGAGACAAGATCCTAGAAAGTTCTCAATACCTTGTACCATAGGCACCATGACCTTTGAGAAGGCTCTGTGTGACCTAGGGTCAAGCATAAACCTCATGCCTCACTCTGTGATGGAGAAGCTAGGGATCCATGAGGTACGAGCTGCAAGAATCTCACTAGAGATGGCAGACAATTCAAGGAAACAGGCTTATGAACTTGTAGAGGATGTTTTGGTAAAGGTTGAAGGCCACTACATCCCTGCTGATTTCATAGTCCTAGACACTGGGAAGTGTATGGATGAATCCATCATCCTTGCAGACCCATCCTAGCCACAGCAAAAGCTGTGATTGATGTTGACAGAGGAGAATTGGTCCTTCAAGTGAATGAGGACTCCCTTGTGTTTAAGGCTCAAGGATCTCCCTCTGTAACCATGGAGAGGAAGCATGAAAAGCTTCTCTCAATGTGGAGTCAAACAAAACCCCCACATTCAAACTCTAAGTTTGGTGTTAGGAGGCCACAACCAAACTCTAAGTTTGGTGTTAAGAGGCCATCATCATGCTCTGAGTATCTGTGAGGCTCCATGAGAGCCTACTGTCAAGCTATTGACATTAAAGAAGCGCTTGTTGGGAGGCAACCCAATTTTATTTAATCATATCCATTTATTTCCCATTGTAATTTTATGTTTTCTGTAGGTTGATGATCATGTGAAGTAACAAAAACAACTGAAAAAGCAAAAATAGAATAAAAAATAGTATTAAAAATAGCACACCCTGGAGGAGAAGCTCACTGGCATTTAAACGCCAGTAAGGGTAGCAGAATGGGCGTTAAACGCCCAGTCTGGCACCATTCTGGGCGTTTAACACCAAAAATGGGCACCAGACTGGCGTTTAATGCCAGAAAAGGGCAAGAAGCTGGCGTTAAACGCTAGAAATGGGCAGCATCCGGGCGTTTAACGCCAGGATTGGCAGCTAAGGGCGTTTTGCAAGCCTAATTGGTGCAGGGATGAGAAATCCTTGACACCTCAGGATCTGTAGACCCCACAGGATCCCCACCAACCTCAACTCACTCTCTCTCTTCTTCACACCTTTTCATAATACTCTTCCCCAAATACCCTTCACCAATCACCTCAATACCTCTTCCCCAAAAACCCCTCACCTATCAAATCCTACCCTCTTCTCCATAAACCCTTCACCAATCCACATCCATCCATCATAAACCCCACCTACCACACCATTCAAATTCAAACCACTTTCCCTCCCAAACCCACCCATACATGGCCGAACCTTACCCTCTCCCCACTTCTATATAAACCCATCTTCACCCCTTCATTTTCACACATCTTAAACACTACTTCTCCCCCTTGGCCAAAATACTAACCCCCCTCCATCTCCTCTATTTCTTCTTCCTCTACTCTCTTTCTTCTTCTTTTGCTCGAGGACGAGCAAACCTTCTAAGTTTAGTGTGGTAAAAGCGTTGCTTTTTTTTTTCATAACCATTTATGGCACCTAAGGCCAGAGAAACCTCTAGAAAGAGGAAAGAGAAGACAAAAGCTTCCACCTCTGAGTCATAGAAGATGGAGAGATTCATCTCAAAGGTGCATCAAGACCACTTCTATGAAGTTGTAGCCAAGAAGAAGGTGATCCCCGAGGTCCCTTTCAAGCTCAAAAAGGGTGAATACCCATAGATCCGACATGAGATTCGAAGAAGAGGTTGGGAAGTTCTCACCAACTCCATTCAACAAGTTGGAATTTTAGTGGTTCAAGAGTTCTATGCCAATGCATGGATCACCAAGAACCATGATCAAAGTGTGAACCTGGACCCAAAGAATTGGCTTACAATGGTTCGGGGGAAATACTTAGATTTCAGTCCGGAAAATGTAAGGTTGGCATTCAACTTGCCCATGATGCAAGGAGATGCACGCCCCTACATTAGAAGGGTCAACTTTGATCAAAGGTTGGACCAAGTCCTCATAGACATTTGTGAAGAGGGCGCTCAATGGAAGAAAGATTCAAGAGGGAAGCCGGTTCAACTAAGAAGGCATGACCTCAAGCCCATGGCTAGGGGATGGTTAGAGTTTATCCAACGCTCAATCATTTCCACTAGCAACCAGTCTGAAGTTACTATAGACCGGGCTATCATGATCCATAGCATCATGATTGGAGAGGAAGTAGAAGTTCATGAGGTTATATCCCTAGAACTCTACAAGGTGGCGGACAAGTCCTCTACTTTGTCAATGTTAGCCTTCCCTCATCTCATTTGTCACCTTTGCAATTCAGCTGGAATTGACATAGAGGAAGACATCCTCATTGATGAGGAAATGTCTTAGTATCTATGTCTTAAAGCTATGAATGTCCTATGAATCCATCACCTTTCTTAAAAGAAAAATGTTTTAATCACAAAAGAACAAGAAGTACATGATTTCGAATTCATCCTTGAAACTAGTTTAATTATTTTGATGTGGTGACAATAGTTTTTGTTTTCTGAATGAATGCTTGAACAGTGCATATTTTTGAATTTGTTGTTTATGAATGTTAAAATTGTTGGCTCTTGAAAGAATAATGAAAAAAGAGAAATGTTATTGATAATCTAAAAAATCATAAAATTGATTCTTGAAGCAAGAAAAAGCAGTGAAAAGCTTGCAGAAAAAAAATGGCAAAAAATAAAAGAAAGAAAGAAAAAGAAAAAAAAGCAAGCAGAAAAAGCCAATAGTCCTTTAAATCAAAAGGCAAGTGTAAAATAAAAAGGATCCAAGGCTTTGAGTATCAGTGGATAGGAGGGCCTAAAGGAATAAAATCCTGGCCTAAGCGGCTAAACCAAGCTGTCCCTAACCGTGTGCTTGTGGCGTCAAGGTGTCAAGTAAAAAACTTGAGACTGAGCGGTTAAAGTCGTGGTCCAAAGCAAAAAGAGTGTGCTTAAGAGCTCTGGTCACCTCTAATTGGGGACTCTAGCAAAGCTGAGTCACAATCTGAAAAGGTTCACCCAGTTATGTGTCTGTGGCATTTATGTATCCGGTGGTAATACTGGAAAACAAAATGCTTAGGGTCACGGCCAAGACTCATAAAGTAGCTGTGTTCAAGAATCAACATATTGAACTAGGAAAATCAATAACACTATCTGAATTCTGAGTTCCTATAGATGCCAATCATTCTGAACTTCAAGGAATAAAGTGAGATGCCAAAACTGTTCAGAGGCAAAAAGCTACTAGTCCCGCTCATCTAATTGGAGCTAAGTTTCATTGATATTTTGGAATTTATAGTATATTCTCTTCTTTTTATCCTATTTGATTTTCAGTTGCTCGGGGACAAGCAACAATTTAATTTGGTGTTGTGATGAGCGGATAAATTATACGCTTTTTGGCATTATTTTTAGTATATTTTTAATATATTTTAGTTAGTTTTTATTATGTTTTTATTAGTTTTTAAATAAAAATCACATTTCTGGACTTTACTATGAGTTTGTGTGTTTTTCTGTGATTTCAGGTATTTTGTGGCTGAAATTGAGGGTCCTGAGCAAAAATCTGATTCAGAGGCTGAAAAAGGACTGCAGATGCTGTTGGATTCTGACCTCCCTACACTTGAAGTGGATTTTCTGGAGCTACAGATGCCCAATTGGTGCGCTCTCAATTGCGTTGGAAAGTAAACATCCTGGGCTTTCCAACAATATATAATAGTCCATACTTTTCCCGAGATTTGATGGCCCAAACCGGCGTTCCAAGTCAGCATAGAAATTTTGGCGTCAAAACGCTAGAACTGGCATAAAAGCTGGAGTTAAACGCCCAAACTGGCACAAAAGCTGGCGTTTAACTCCAAGAAAAGCCTCTACACATGAAAGCTTCAACACTCAGCAAAAGCACACACCAAGTGAGCCCTTAAGTGGATTCTGCATCATTTACTCATTTCTGTAAACCCTAGGTTACTAGTTTTCTACAAATAGGACCTTTTGCTATTGTATTTTACACACTTGATCATACTTTTGATCTTCGTTCTTCTGGTTCCCTCTCTGGGGCCGAAGCCAATGATCACCATTACCAATTTTGTATTTTCAACGGTGGAGTTTCTACACACCATAGATTAAGGTGTGGAGCTCTACTGTTCCTCACGAATTAATGCAAAGTACTATTGTTTTTCTATTCAACTCAAGCCTATTTCTGTTCTAAGATATCCATTCGTTCTTCAACATGATGAATGTGATGATCCGTGACACTCATCACCATTCTCACCTTTAACGCGTGCCTGAAAACCACTTCTGTTCTACATGTAAACAAGCTTGAATGTGTATCTCTTGGTTTTCTAATCTAAGATTAGAACCTTCGTGGTATAGGCTAGAATCAATTGGCGGCCATTCCTGAGATCCGGAAAGTCTAAACCTTGTCTGTGGTATTCCGAGTAGGATCAGGGAAGAGATGACTGTGACGAGCTTCAAACTCGCGAGTGTTGGGCGTAGTGATAGACGCAAAAAGATCAATGGATCCTATTCCAAGATGATCGAGAACCAACAGCTGATTAGCCGTGCGGTGACAGCGCATTTGGAACATTTTCACTGAGAGGACGGGAGGTAGCCATTGACAACGGTGAAACCCAACATACAGCTTACCATGGAAAAGAGTATGAATAATTGGAAGTAAGCAATAGGAAAGCATAGGTTCAGAAGGAACAAAGCATCTCCATATGCTTATCTGAAATTCCTACCAACGAATTGCATAAGGGATGAGCGGATAATTTATACGCTTTTTGGCACTGTTTTAGTATGTTTTTAGTATATTTTAGTTAGTTTTTATTATATTTTTATTATTTTTTATTTAAAATTCACTTTTATGGACTTTACTATGAGTTTGCATGTTTTTCTGTGATTTCAGGTATTTTCTGGCTGAAATTGAGGGACCTGAGCAAAAATCTGATTCAGAGGCTAAAAAGGACTGCAGATGCTGTTGGATTCTGACCTCCCTGCACTCGAAGTGGATTTTCTGGAGATACAGAAGCCCAATTGGCGC
Source organism: Arachis ipaensis (assembly GCF_000816755.2). Lineage (NCBI taxonomy): Eukaryota > Viridiplantae > Streptophyta > Magnoliopsida > Fabales > Fabaceae > Arachis > Arachis ipaensis. The sequence continues at coordinate 40,082,578 of NC_029790.2, forward strand.
ACTCTCAATTGCGTTGGAAAGTAGACCTCTTGGGCTTTCCAGTAATATATAATAGTCCATACTTTGCCCAAGATTTGATGGCCCAAACCGGCGTTCCAAGTCAGCTTAAGAATTCTAGCGTTTAACGCCAGAACTGGCATAAAAGCTGGAGTTAAACGCCCAAACTGGCACAAAAGCTGGCGTTTAACTCCAAGAAAAGTCTCTACACATGAAATCTTCAATGCTCAGCCCAAGCACACACCAAGTGGGCTCCGAAAGTGGATTTTTACACTAAACACCCTAGCTTACTCATTTTCTGTAACCCTAGGTCACTAGTTTACTATAAAAACTACTTTTAGTAATTCATCTTGTACCTCATGACACTTTACACCTTTCATCTTGTATTCTCTGCGGCATGAGTCTCTAAACCCCATGGTTGGGGGTGAGGAGCTCTACTGTGTTTCGATGAATTAATGCAATTACTACTATTTTTCATTCTATCATGCTTGCCTCTATTCTAAGATATTCATTCGCACTTCAACCTGATGAATGTGATGATCCGTGACACTCATCATCATTCTCACCTATGAACGCGTGCCTGACAATCACTTCCGTTCTACATGCAATCAAGCTTGAATGTGTATCTCTTGGGTTTCTAATCTAAGATTGGAACTTTCGTGGTATAGGCTAGAATTATTGGCGGTCATTCTTAAGATCTGGAAAGTCTAAACCTTGTCTGTGGTATTCTGAGTAGGATCTGGGAAGGGATGACTATGATGAGCCTCAAACTCGCGAGTGTTGGGCGTAGTGACAGACACAAAAGGATCAATGGATCCTATTCCGACATGATCGAGAACCGACAGATGATTAGCCGTGCGGTGACAGGGCATTTGGAACATTTTCACTGAGAGGACGGGAAGTAGCCATTGACAACGGTGATGCCCAACATAAAGCTTGCCATGGAAGGAGCCTTGCGTGCATGAAAAAAAAGACAGTAGGAAAGCAGAGATTCAGAAGACAAAGCATCTCCAAAACCTCAACCTATTCTCCATTACTGCATAACAAGTATTTATTTCATGTTCTTTTACTTTTTACAATTAAATCTGAGAATTATTGATATCCTGACTAAGAGTTACAAGATAACCATAGCATGCTTCAAGCCGATAATCTCCGTGGGATCGACCCTTGTAAAAGTGTGATTGTGATTTCGTGCACCATGTTTTTGGCGCCGTTGCTGGGGATTGTTCGAGTTTGGACAACTGACGGTTTATCTTGTTGCTTAGATTAGGAATATTTTATTTTTGTTGGTTTAGAGTCTTTTATTTGAGTTTAATTTTATATTTTAAGTTTGGTGTCAATTGCATGCTTTTACTTTCTTTTAATTTTTCGAATTTGCATACTCTTAGTTGTTTCTTGATCTTTAAAAATTCTAAGTTTGGTGTCTTCTTTGTGTTTTACTTTAATTTTTCGAAAATTTGTGTTTGATTTTCTAAAAATTTTAAGTTTGGTGTGTTTTTGTGCTTTTATTTACTTAAAAATTTTTCAAAAATTTGTTCTTGGTGTTCATCTTGATCTTCAAAGTGTTCTTGGTGTTCATCTTGACATTCAAAGTTTTCTTGTTTGTTCTCTTTGTTTTGATCTAAAATTTCTAAGTTTAGTGTCGTTTTGTTGTTTTTCTCTTTCCTCATCAAAAAAAAATATCTTCTCCTTATTTTACTCATAATTTTTGAAATTTAACATTAAAATAGTCAAAGATTTTCAAAATCATATCTCTTCTTTTTAATCAAGTCAAAATTCTAATTTCAAAAATTGATCTTTTCAAATCCTTTTCAAAAAAATCAAATCTTTTTAATTTCTTCAATCATATCTTCTCAATCATATCTTTTCCAAAATAATCCTCAATCATATCTTTTTGATTGCTAATCTCAAAATCTTTTTAATTAATTAATTAATTTAGTCTTCAATTTGCTTTTATTTCAATTTCTTCTAATTTTCGAATTTATATTCAATTTTTCAATTTTAAGGCTTTAAACAAGAGGATCATGAATCCCTTTATAATGCCTGGGAGAGGTATAGAGGGATGATAAGGAAATGCCCCTCTGAAATATTTTCTGAGTGGGTACAGTTAGACATCTTCTACAATGAGCTTACAGAAAGAGCTTAAATGTCTCTAGACCACTCAGCTGGTAGATCTATACACACGAGAAAGACAATTGAAGAGGCTCAAGAACTCATAGATACAGTTGCTAGAAATCAACATCTGTACTCAAGCAATGAGCCCTCCAAAAAAAAAGAAGCTATGGTAGCAACTACTGATCATAATCCTCAAGAACAGATTGTTGAACTAAATCAGCAATTACTTCTAATGACAAAACAATTAGCAGAATTCAAGGAGATGCTCCAAGACACTAAAAATGCTAACAAGAATATATAAGCACAATTAAATCAGACAAGACAGTAGCTATCTAATCAGATAACAGAAGAATGCCAAGCTGTTCAACTAAGGAGTGGGAAGACATTGAATAATTCAGTTCAAAGTAGCAAAAAGTCAAGAAAGGAACAAATGACAGAGGATAATCAAACCACTGCCCAAAATCCCTCTGAGGACAGCAAGAGCCCAGAGAGGAATAATTATGGCGTTTAAACGCCAGAAAAGGGAGAAAAGTTGGCGTTAAACGCCCATTCCTTGCCCAGTTCTGGCGTTCAAACGCCAGAAAAGGGAGAAAAGCTGGCGTTAAACACCCATCCTGCACCCAATCCTGGCGTTCAAACGCCAATGAGGGATCAGACACCTGCAAGTGCTGATAGTAACCCCTCTAAGAAGGCTTCTCCAACCACTTCTGTAGGGAATAAACCTGCAGCAACTAAGGTTGAAGAATATAAAGCCAAGATGCCTTATCCTCAGAAACTCCGCCAAGCGGAACAGGATAAACAATTTGCCCGCTTTGCAGGCTATCTCAGGACTCTTGAGATAAAGATCCCGTTTGCAGAGGCACTCGAGCAAATACCCTCTTATGCTAAGTTCATGAAAGAGATCTTAAGTCATAAGAAGGATTGGAGAGAAACTGAAAAAGTGTTTCTCACTGAAGAATGCAGTGCAGTCATTCTGAAAAGCTTACCAGAAAAGCTTCAAGATCCAGGAAGCTTTATGATACCATGCACATTAGAGGGTGCTTGTACTAAGACAGCTCTATGTGACCTTGGAGCAAGTATCAACCTAATACCTGCATCCACTATCAGAAAGCATGGGTTGACTGAAGAAGTCAAACCAACCCGGATATGTCTTCAACTTGCTGATGGCTCCATTAAATATCCATCAGGCATAATTGAGGACATGATTGTCAAGGTTGGGCCATTTGCCTTTTCCACTGACTTTGTAGTGCTGGAAATGGAGGAGCACAAGAGTGCAACTCTCATTCTAGGAAGACCTTTCCTAGCAACTGGACGAACTCTTATTGATGTACAAAAAGGGAAAGTGACCCTGAGAGTCAATGAGTATGAGTTCAAGTTAAATGTTGTCAAAGCTATGCAGCATCCAGACACATCAAATGACTGCATGAACACTGATATTATTGACTCTTTGGTGGAAGAGATCAATATGACTGAGTGTCTTGAATCAGAGCTAGAGGACATCTTTAAAGATGTTCAGCTTAATCTGGAGGAACCAGAGGAAATTAAAGAACCTCTAAAAATCCCTCAGGAAGAGGAGAAACCCCCTAAACCCGAGCTCAAACCACTACCACCATCCCTGAAATATGCATTTCTGGGAGAGGGTGACACTTTTCTAGTGATCATAAGCTCTGCTTTAAATCCACAAGAAGAGAAAATACTAATTCAAGTGCTACGGACACACAAGACAGCTCTTGGGTGGTCCATAAGTGATCTTAGGGGCATTAGCCCAGCAAGATGCATACACAAGATCCTATTGGAGGATGATGCTAAGACAGTGGTTCAACCACAGAGGCGGCTAAATCCAGCCATGAAGGAGGTGGTACAGAAAGAGGTCACTAAGTTACTAGAGGTTGGGATTATTTATCCTATTTCTGATAGCCCCTGGATGAACCCTGTCCAAGTTGTCCCCAAGAAGGGAGGCATGACAATAGTTCATAATGAAAAGAATGAACTGGTTCCCACAAGAACAGTTACAGGGTGGCGTATGTGTATTGACTACAGAAGGCTCAATACATCCACCAGAAAGGATCATTTTCCTTTACTATTCATAGACCAGATGCTAGAGAGACTAGCAGGCCATGAATACTACTGCTTTTTGGATGGTTATTCAGGCTACAACCAAATTGCAGTGGATCCTCAAGACCAAGAGAAAACAGCATTCACATGTCCATCTGGAGTATTTACTTACAGAAGAATGCCTTTTGGTCGGTGCAATGCACCTGCAACCTTTCAGAGGTGCATGCTCTCTATCTTCTCTGATATGGTAGAGAAGTTCCTGGAAGTCTTCATGGATGACTTCTCAGTATTTGGAGACTCATTCAGCTCCTGTCTTGATTATCTAGCACTTGTCCTGAAAAGGTGCCAAGAGACTAACCTGGTCTTAAATTGGGAAAAATGTCACTTTATGGTGACTGAAGGAATTGTCCTTGGGCACAAAACTTCAAGCAAGGGAATAGAGGTGGATCAAGCCAAGGTAGAGGTGATTGAAAAATTACTACCACCTGCCAATGTTAAGGCAATCAGAAGCTTTCTAGGGCATGCAGGATTCTATAGGAGGTTCATGAAGGATTTTTCAAAAATTGCAAAACCTCTAAGCAACTTGCTAGCTGCTGACATGCCATTTGTGTTTGACACAGAGTGTCTGCAAGCGTTTGAAACCCTGAAAGCTAAGCTGGTCACAGCACCAGTCATCTCTGCACCAGACTGGACATCACCATTCGAACTAATATGTGATGCCAATGACCATGCCATTGGTGCAGTGTTGGGACAAAGGCATAACAAGCTTCTGCACGTCATTTACTATGCCAGTCATGTTCTAAATGACGCACAGAAGAATTACACAACCACAGAAAAAGAGCTGCTAGCAGTGGTTTATGCCATTGACAAGTTTAGATCCTATTTAGTAGGATCAAAAGTAATTGTGTACACTGACTATGCTGCTCTTAAATATTTACTCACAAAGCAGGATTCAAAACCCAGCCTCATAAGATGGTTGTTACTTTTGCAAGAGTTTGATATAGAAATAAGAGACAAAAAAGGGACAGAGAACCAGGTAGCTGATCACCTGTCCCGGATAGAACCAGTAGCTGGGGCGTCCCTCCCTTCTATTGAGATCTCTGAGACCTTTCCAGATGAGTAACTCTTTTCCATTCAGGAAGCACCATGGTTTGCAGACATTGCAAATTATAAAGCTGTGAGGTTCATACCCCAGGAGTACAGCAGGGTGCAAAAGAAAAAACTAATTTCTGATGCAATGTACTACTTGTGGGATGAACCATATCTCTTTAAGAGATGTGCAGACGGAATAATCCACAGATGCATCCCTAGAGAGGAGGCACAGAAGATCCTGTGGCATTGCCATGGATCATAGTATGGAGGACATTTCGGAAGTGAGCGCACAGCCACTAAAGTCCTCCAATGTGGCTTCTACTGGCCTACTCTCTATAGAGATGCCCGAGAGTTTGTGCGTAACTGTGACAGTTGCCAAAGAGCTGGCAACTTACCTCATGGTTACGCCATGCCTTAACAAGGGATCTTAAAGATTGAGTTGTTTGATGTATGGGGTATTGACTTCATGGGTCCCTTCCCACCATCATACTCAAACACTTACATTCTGGTGGCAGTAGACTACGTATCTAAATGGGTGGAGGCAATTGCCACTGATGGGAAGCAGAAGCTGGTGAATTAAAAATTTATTAAAATAGTTACGTTGCAAGTATAGTTCTTAACTCACCGAAAATCTGCCTATCAATTTAGAAATGTGTCACAGAAAGTTTAAATTAAAATTACTGGGAGTTTTAAGTCCCAGGTCGTCTCCCAACGAGTTGCAGAAAAGTGTGCTGTTTTATTAATCAGATGTTCCAAGAAGTTGAGCTAGGTAAATTGGGAATTAAATTGAGGAATTTTAAATAATATAAATAAAAGCCTTGACTGGGAATTGATTGGTTAGAATCTCTATCATTGATGGTGTGATTGTAAGATTAATTTGTAATTAATGGTTATTCTGTTTGGTTATCCTTTACTAGGTAAAGGAAAGTCAAACAAGTGGGAGTGCCAAATCTGTTCACAAGTTGCAACCCACTTAGTTCAAAGGGATTGGCATCGGTGACAAGATAGCAATCCAACATTTAACCCAATTACAAATTTTTTTTCAATCCTTCCAACTCAAGAGTTCCTTTTAATCAACTCCCCATCAAGTAAGGGAACTACTCACGCATTATAAATAAAGAATCCATGGCACATGAAAGGAAATTAAAAGAAGACATGATTATTGATATTGAAATTGAATTAAAAAGAAATAATCCTTGCATTAAATAATCATAAAAGTATCTGAATGACAAAATTGAACATAACAAAGAACATGGAATATTAGAACCAAGTTAAGAGAACAAACTAGAATGATGATGTCTTGATGAGGAAATAACTCTTCTCAATGTTCCAATGCTAAGATCAATTGAAAATTAAAATCCTAAAACTAGAGAGAAAAACCTAAGAGAGTGAAAAACTAGATCTAAAAACTACCGAATGAATGTCTGTGTTGTTTCTGCATATTCTCTGACTCTATTCTGCTGTTCCGGGCCGAAAACTGGGCCGGAATAAGGCCCAAAATCGCCCCCATCGAATTCTGCAGATTATGCAGATCACACATGTCACGCGATCGCGTCGTCCATGCGGACGCGTCGCTTGCGCTTTTTCCTCTCCACGCGTTCGCGTTGTCCACGCTACCGCGTCGCCTGTGCTTTCCAATCCGCGCGGCCGCACAAGCCATGCGGCCGCGTTGCTGCGATTTGCGCTCCTTCGCGCGGTCGCATGAGCCATGCGACCGCGTCACTTCTCGCTGGTTGTCTCCTCAATTTCTTGTGTTCCTTCCATTTTTTTGCTAGCTTTCTCTCCAATCTCCATCTCATTCATGCCCTATGGGGACTGAAACACTTGACACACAGATCACGGCATCGAATGGAATAAAGGAGAATTAAAAGTAAATAATTAAAGTCTCTAGGAAGCAATTTTCAAACATGTACTGAATTTAGGAAGGAAATCTAAATGCATGCTAAATTAATGAATAAGTGGGCAAGGATCATGACAAAACCACACAATTAAACACAATATAAACCATAAAATAGTGGTTTATCAACCTCCCCACACTTAAACATTAGCATGTCCTCATGCTAAATTGAAGGAGACAAGGAAATAAGTATGAACATGCAGAAACTCATGAAATGCAATGCAATCCTACGTGTATAAATAAATGCAACTATATGATTATTGTCCACTTGATCAAAAGTAAATAAGCCTTTCAAAACAGTTACAATTCAAATTCTACTAATTCTATCATCATACAATAAAACCGATAAAAGTGCAAGAAGATAGCTTATGAAAGCAGGAAACATGAAAATTCAAACATTGAACCCTCACTGATAATGTATGTACGCTCTAATCATTAGTGTATAGGGTAATCACTCTATTCTTCTCTAGTCATGTTTTCTAACTTTTGTTTTTCTCTTAACCAATCAACAACAGTTAATATACCAATGCAAACATCATGAGGTCTTTTTAGGGTTGTAATGGGGCCAAGGTGCAGGTAAGGATATACATATGGCTAAGTGAGCTTTATAAATTGAATCTTTAATTAACCTAAGCTCTCACCTAATATACATATATTCTATATACTTTTAAATTCATGCTTAGCTACCCATAATTCCCTTTTTCAACCCATACTCATGTTTCAACTTTGTATTTTGATTCTATCATATGTGCATTGATATTTGAATTCTAAAATTAACATTGGGGTAATTTTTGTCCCCTTATTTATTGATTTTTATTTTTTTTTTAAAAGATAAAGCTTATTAATGCACATAGATTTTTCATTCTCATATCTTCACATGAGTAGGTATCCAAATTCCCTTTAAAATTTCATGACACATTAGCTCAAACATCATGTTCCAAATACAACTCAAGCAGATTTATCATAAAAATTTTGAAAAATTAGTGAAATTTTATTTCAAAGATAGATTTTAAAAGAAACTTATTGTCTTTTCAATCAAGTAGAACATGCATGCAACTATTCAAACCTATGCAATTTATTCTATTTTATAAAAGAAAGAAAATCTAACTAAAATATCCTAATTATTGGTGCCAGAGAAGAGAATTTACCTTCGGAAGTCAGGTACTGACCGACCTCCCCACACTTAAGGCTTTGCACCGTCCTCGGTGCCATCTGTTTGGAACAGGGGTGAGCTGGTAGTAGTATCTCCATCGTCGGGGCCGTCATGGCTCCCGGTGCTAGTAAAGGAAGTGGAGTCCGGGGTGTCTGAGTCTCTGAAGCGTCCCTTGAGTAGCTCCTTGAGGTGTTTGAATCGGCACTTGTTACGGCGCTCTCTCATCTTAGCTTTCAGTTCATACCGATCCAATTTTTCAAGTATCTGCTGGAGCAATTTCTCGGTTGTAGATGCTTGTGGTGTTGAAGAAGGAATATCTTCAACTGGCCCAGTAGGCTGGCTTGTAGTGGCTGCTGAAAGTCTGAGGTATTTCCTGTGAGGGATATATTGATCATCCCGTGGAAGCATGGCTTTGGTGTCCCCAGCTCTGTAGGAGACTCCGGCTGCTGAGACAAGATCTGAGACCAAGGCGGGAAAAGGTAGGTTGCCCGCGATTTGTACATGCTCCATAGCATTCCGGATGTGTCTTGAAAGATTCAGAGGTTGGTCTGTAAGGATGCACCATAGTAGAACAGCCATGTCTGCAGTGAAGGAGGACTCATGAGTGCTCGGAAAGACGTAATGGGACATGATCTGTGCCCATACGCGAGCCTCCAAGGTAAGTGCGGAAGCCAAGATTCCCTTAGGGCGGGTACGGTGTTATTCGTAGATCCAACGGCTACCAGGTAATGTAATGACTCCGAGAACGGAGTCCCAGTCAAATTGGTATCTCTGGCGCTGAAGAGTGGCTTCTTGAAAAGCGTCCATTCCTACAGGAATAGGGGGGAGACTCAGAACTTGCTGAATGGCCTCTTCTGTGATGGGGACTTGTTTTTGCCGGACATAAACAGACTGCAGGGTCAGTATGTAGAAGTTGGAGTAGAACTCAACTACCCAAGAAAGATTGATCTGCCGTGGCTGTTTCCGTAGGAAACCCCATTGTCTTCACTCAATTTGCGGCTCAACAAAAGTGGCAATATTGGACGGGAGGATAAGGAGGTATTCATTGTTATAGTTCCTTTCTGCTAGGATAGGGAACATCTGCTCACAGTAGCGATTGGGAAATCGCGCAGAGTCCTTTGCTGGAAAGGCTTTCTCTTTGTCATCAACCTTTATTATCCTCTTAACTCTTTTTGTCGAGGGCTTGACTGCTGTTGAAGAAGGCTCTGCCACTAATGCTCTTTTAGTTCCTCTTCTTGCTGGTGGTTTGGAAGTAGCTTTCTCTTTTCCTTTCTTGGTGGCCATCCTGAAAGAAGGGAAGAGAAAGGGAATTAAATTCAAAGAGATAGAGCAAGGGAGAGGGTATTGTAAGTGATAGTCAATGCACGATAAAGATAAATGGCATTAACACATGGTCCGAATTACATGTGAAAAGCTCATCAATGGAAATATAGCAAGTGCATGTAGGACAAAGGAATGCAAGAGGTTTATTGGCATGTAGGCAAAGGCATGAGTAGCGTAGACGAAGCATTACTTTGTAACAAACCATCACGTTTGTATTAACAATTGAATTCAATTAATAAAATAATAAGGGAAAGTTGTGAAAAGCAAGCATTGAATAGTATAGTAACATAGAGAAGTGCATAATGCTATATGGACATTTTCACAAACATATGGCGTGCATGTTAAACAAGATATAAAAAGTATGAAATTGAACATGCAAGCAATCCCTTAAAGATAATAATTGTCAATTGAATTGTAACAAGTCACAAGCATATAATGAGGGATAATGACCCAAAAAATTTCTAACACCATGTAAAAATGGAAAAGAAGGATAAAGAAAAATAGAAGTTTGAAAAGAAAAAGAAAGGAAAAAGAAAATAATAATATATACATAATATAATAAGAATGATAGAAAAGAGAAGAAGGAAGAAGAAGGTAAAACCTTGTTAATGGGGGAGAGAGAGAGAGAGTGAAAGGTGAGATAGAAGGGGGAGGGGGGAAGAAGAAAGAAGGAGGGAAAAGAAAAAAAATTAGGATTTGGAGGAAAGAAAGATAAGATAATTTGGCAATTGAGGTTTAGCAGTGCGGAGCATGCGACATGGCCGCGGAAGGCACGCGTTCGCGTGGGTGCGCATCAGGTAAGATGACGCGATCGCGTCGGTCACGCGGTCGCGTGACAGGTGTTGCACTGCTGGCGCGAGTGCAGCCTCGCTCCAGCACAACTCTCTGTTTGATTCATTTTATTTGCCAAAATTGGGTGACGCGATCGCGTGAGTGTGCGTCAGAGAATAATCGACGCGGCCGCGTTGGCGACGCGGTCGGGTGACAAGGATTGTGCTTCCAGCACCAATCCAGCACCACTCTCGCACAATATAGCATTGTGCACCCTTTTACGTCGAAAATGCAGGGCACGCGGCTGCGTGGGGCACACGGTCGCGTGGGAGGTCATGATGTCCAAGCGACGCGGTCCTGTCCGCGATGCGGTCGCGTGGGGTAATTTGTGCCATTGGCACAATTCCAGCGCTCCTCCTGTGTAACTTTCTGTTCATTTTGATTTTTCTTCACTCCTCCTGCCACGCGGACGCGTCGCTGGTGCGATCGCGTCGCGCGGCAAAATTTTTTTTTTTAATAAGAAATATAAAGATATGCATATGAAAGAGCACGGAAGTACTAATAAAGAGAAGAGTTATTAAAGAAGAAAAACTAAAAGTGAAGAAAAGAACGATCATACCGCAGTTGGTTGTCTCCCACCAAGCACTTTGCTTTTACGTCCGTAAGTTGGACGCTCCTATAGCTCAATCTGCTGCGATGTGGGGATCTTCCAGGAAGAAGATCTCAAGCTCCTTATTTTTCTGCACCTTCTCACCATGGTATAGCTTCAGGCGTTGTCCATTAACCTTAATAAGTTCAGAGCTTGAAGGATGGCTTAGGTGATAAACTCCATACGGTTCAGCCTTCTCTATTCTGTATGGCCCTTCCCATTTTGATCTCAACTTACCGGGCATGAGCCTCAGTCGAGATTTGTAAAGTAGAACAAAATCTCCAGGTTGGAACTCTCTCTTCTTGATGTTTTGATCATGCACAACTTTCATCTTTTCCTTGTATATTCTGGAGTTCTCATAAGCTTCCAGGCGAAGGTTCTCCAGTTCCTGCAGTTGCAACTTTCTTTCAGCTCCAGCACTCTCAATTCCCATGTTGCACTCCTTAACTGCCCAGAAGGCTCTGTGTTCTATTTCAACTGGGAGATGGCAAGCTTTTCCATAAACCAAGCGGAAGGGACTCATCCCAATGGGTGTCTTGTATGCTGTTCTGTATGCCCATAGTGCATCTTGTAGTCTGGTGCTCCAGTCTTTTCTATGAGGCTTTACTATCTTCTGCAAGATACGCTTAATTTCTCTGTTTGACACCTCGGCTTGCCCATTAGTTTGGGGAAGGTAAGCTGTTGCAACTTTATGGATTATCCCATGCTTCTTCATCAATCCTGTTAGTCTCCTGTTACAAAAATGGGTGCCTTGATCGCTCACGATCGCTCGTGGTGATCCAAAGCGACATATAATATGGTTTCTCACAAAGGAAACAACAGTGTTAGCATCATCAGTGCGGGTAGGAATTGCTTCCACCCATTTGGAAACATAATCCACAGCTAACAATATATAAAAATATCCACTAGAATTTGGAAATGGACCCATGAAGTCAATGCCCCATACATCAAAAATTTCACAGAAAAGCATATATTGTTGAGGCATCTCATCCCTCCTGGATATGTTACCAAATTTCTGGCATGGATGACAAGATTTACAAAACTCAGCAGCATCTCTAAAAAGAGTAGGCCACCAGAATCCGCAGTCTAAGATCTTTCTAGCTGTTCTTTGAGGGCCAAAGTGTCCTCCACTCTCAGATGAGTGACAGGCCTCTAAAATAGACTGGAATTCTGATTGAGGTACACATCGTCTAATTATCTTGTCAGCGGCACATCTCCATAAATATGGGTCATCCCATATATAATATTTAGACTCGCTTTTCAGCTTGTCTCTTTGATGTTTAGAGAAATGTGGAGGAAATGTGCGGCTAACTAAATAATTAGCAACAGGTGCGTACCAAGGGACTACCTCAGATACTGCTTGTAGGTTGTCAAAAGGAAAATTATCATCTATAGGAGTAGAATCATCCTTAATATGTTCAAGGCAACTCAAGTGGTCCGCTACTAAATTTTGATTACCACTCCTGTCCTTTATTTCTAAATCAAATTTTTGTAACAGCAGTATCCAACGTATAAGTCTTGGTTTGGATTCCTTTTTAGCTAATAAATACTTTAGAGCTGCATGGTCCGAATACACTACTACTGGTGCATTGCACAAGCCAAAAGGCATTCTCTTATAAGCATAAGTCCCAAAAGGACATGTAAAAGTAGTCTTTTCCTGATCCTCAGGAGCTATATGAATCTGGAAATAACCTGTGTAACCATCTAAAAAGCAATAATGTGATTTACCTGACAGGAGATCTAGCATTTGATCAATGAATGGAAGTGGGTAGTGATCCTTACGGGTAGCTTGGTTGAGACGTCTGTAATCAATGCAGACTCTCCAAGCATTCTGAACTCTAGTTGCTATGAGCTCTCCATGCTCATTCTTCACGGTAGTGACTCCAGATTTCTTGGGCACCACTTGTACTGGGCTTACCCATTCACTGTCTAAAATGGGGTATATGATACCGGCTTCCAATAATCTGGTCACTTCCTTTTTGACAACTTCTAAGATGGTAGGATTCAATCTTCTTTGTGGTTGACGGACAGGTCTTGCTCCTTCTTCTAAAAATATTCTGTGCTCCGCATACTTGAGGGTTAATTCCCACTATGTCTGCCAAACTCCACCCAATTGTCTTCTTATGCTTCCTCAGTACATCAAGTAACTGCTCTTCTTGTTGAGAAGTCAAATCTCTTGCAATAATAACCGGAAGCTTCTGCTCATCCTCAAGATAAGCATATTTGAGATGTGGAGGGAGAGGTTTCAAATCTAACTTTCGATCATGGGTAGGCTCTGG
>NC_029790.2:40096061-40119535 GCF_000816755.2 Arachis ipaensis
TTCACCAAAACATCTTTAGCAACTCCAGCCACTGTAATAATACTTTTATCTGCTAACACAAAACGAGCTGCCGACCTTTTTAAGGGAGGGAGCCTTAAAACATCATATATAGACAAAGGCATTATACTGACATATGCTCCTAAATCACACATGCAGTCATAAATTACTACACCACCAATAGTACAACTAACTATGTAAGGACCTGGATCACTACATTTTTCAGGTAATCCTCCCATTAAAGCAGATATAGAACTACCTAAAGGAATAGTTTCTAATTCGTTAATTTTGTCTTTATGAATACATAAGTCCTTTAGAAACTTTGCATATTTAGGTACCTGCTGAATAACATCAAAAAGGGGAACAGTTACCTCAACCTTTTTGAATATTTCTACCATTTTAGGATCAGGTTCCAGCTGCTTCCTGGGCTTCCTTGCAAGTTGTGGAAATGGAATAGGAGTAGTGTTTCTGTGGTGCCTGCGCCTTTTTGTGCTTCTTCCTGTGGCGGAGCTATCTCTTCTTCAGCTATGTCCTGTATATCCTCTTCCTCTTCAACATCTTCGATTTCCACCACCTCTTCAGCTGAGGCGTATTCTGGTGAGCTTGGTTCCTCTTGATTCCTCTCCTGCAGTGTGGTTCCGGATTTCAGGGTGATGGCATTAATGCCTCCCTTTGGATTGGGTAATGGTTGAGAGGGGATTCCAGTGGTGCTTGAAGGTTGGTTACTGGAATTTTGTGCTGAACTAAGATGTGACATAAAAGCTTGCAGAGTAGAGGTGAAACCATTCAGACTGGCGTTAATATTGTTCACGATGGTATTCTCCATGGCCAGTTGTCTTTTCTCAAAAGCTTGTAATAAATCTTCATTAGAAGATACAGAAGAATGAGTAAATTGAGAGGTTTGCTGCTGATTGTTCGGTGGTCCTTGGTTTTGCCTCAGGTGAGGTGCTCGGTAAGGTTGATTTTGCTACCTGTTGTTGTTATTATTCCACCTCTGATTTCCCTGATTATCTCTGCCTCCTCTATTATTGTTGTCCCTCCAATTCTGGTTTGAATTGTCCTACCATCCATGGTTATTATTTCCACTTTGATTGTACCCTTGGTTGGGGCGGTCATAGAAGTTGTGAGTGGATGCCACCATGTTGTCTTCTTGTTGGAGCTGCGGGCATTCATCAGTGTAATGACTGTAATCAGCACAAATTCCACAAATTCTTTGTGGGACTAGTTGTTGGTTTTGCTGTGGTTGGGTTTGCTGAGCTTGTTGATTCAACTGCATTTGCTTCAGCAGGTTGGTCATCTCACATATGCTTCGATTTAGAGCAGCAGTCTCTATGCCAGAAGATACTTCTGCAACGGCCCTTGAACGGCCTTGCTTCTGTTTGTGGTTCCGAGTAGATTCAACTAAATCACTGATCAATTGCCAAGCTTCATCAGTGGTCTTGTACTTCTTCATAGACCCATTGCTGGCACTTTCCAATGTGGTCTTATCCTGGGGCCTCATTCCTTGTGTGACATATCTGAGTAGCACGATCTTGTCAATCATGTGGTGGGGGCATGCTTCCAGAAGATTATTGAAGCACTCCCAATATTCAAAGAGAGTCTCATTGTCATCCTGAACAATTGTAGAGATATCCTTCCTTAGTTTATCAGTAACTTCAGATGGAAAGATTTTCTCCAGAAACTCCTTTCTGAGTGTATCCCAGTTGGATACATTTGCTAGGGGTTGAGTGTAGTACCACTCTCTCGCTTTCTCCTCAAGAGAGAACGGGAAAGCTTTCAGCAGAATTGAAGTTTCATCAATGCCATCACGCCTGACAGTAGAACAGGCTGCCTGGAAATCTCTCAAGTGCTTGATAGGCTCTTGAGCAGGTAGGCCATGAAACTTGGGCATCAAATTTAGCAGTGCGGTCTTTATTTCAAAATCCATAGCTACCGCTGGATGATGCGCTTGAAACGGTTGCATTGTAAAATCAGGAGCTCCTTCCTCCTGAATGGTAACTCTTCTAGCTGCCATGTTTTCTGCACGTAAAACAACCGAATCAGTAGAACGGAGGCTGGTTTCTTCCTCAAATTCACTTTCAGATCCGCCCTCAGAGCGGGCTAACCTACACTGTTCTCGCCTTATTCGTGAAATTGTCCTTTCAATTTCAGGATCGAATATTAGCAAGCGCGGATCAGGAAGTGAACGTGTCATTTGACGGAAGAAACATACAGCTCATAATAGCAAAATTAAATAAAATGCAAATAAATAAATTCTAATTAATAAAATTAGCACTCTATTGCAACTCCCCGGCAACGGCGCCAAAAATTGATGGGAAGCAGAAGCTGGTGAATTAAAAATTTATTAAAATGGTTACATTGCAAGTATAGTTCTTAACTCACCGAAAATCTGCCTATCAATTTAGAAATGTGTCACAAAAAGTTTAAATTAAAATTACTGGGAGTTTTAAGTCCCAGGTCGTCTCCCAACGAGTTGCAAAAAAGTGTGCTGTTTTATTAATCAGATGTTCCAAGAAGTTGAGCTAGGTAAATTGGGAATTAAATTGAGGAATTTTAAATAATATAAATAAAAGCCTTGACTGGGAATTGATTGGTTAGAATCTCTATCATTGATGGTGTGATTGTAAGATTAATTTGTAATTAATGGTTGTTCTGTTTGGTTATCCTTTACTAGGTAAAGGAAAGTCAAACAAGTGGGAGTGCCAGATCTATTCACAAGTTGGAACCCACTTAGTTCAAAGGGATTGGCATTGGTGACAAGATAGCAATCCAACATTTAACCTAATTACAAATTTTCTTTCAATCATTCCAACTCAAGAGTTCCTTTTAATCAACTCCCCATCAAGTAAGGGAACTACTCACGCATTATAAATAAAGAATCCATGGCACATGAAAGG
Organism: Arachis ipaensis; assembly: GCF_000816755.2. Taxonomy (NCBI): domain Eukaryota; kingdom Viridiplantae; phylum Streptophyta; class Magnoliopsida; order Fabales; family Fabaceae; genus Arachis; species Arachis ipaensis. Next base: position 40,098,956 of record NC_029790.2, read on the forward strand.
AAATTAAAAGAAGACATGATTATTGATATTGAAATTGAATTAAAAAGAAATAATCCTTGCATTAAATAATCATAAAAGTATCTGAATGACAAAATTGAACATAACAAAGAACATGGAAGATTAGAACCAAGTTAAGAGAACAAACTAGAATGATGATGTCTTGATGAGGAAATAACTCTTCTCAATGTTCCAATGCTAAGATCAAGTGAAAATTAAAATACTAAAACTAGAGAGAAAAACCTAAGAGAGTGAAAAACTAGATCTAAAAACTACCGAATGAATGTCTGTGTTGTTTCTGCATATTCTCTGACTCTAGTCTGCTGTTCCGGGCCGAAAACTGGGCCGGAATAAGGCCCAAAATTGCCCTCATCAAATTCTGTAGATTATGCAGATCACACATGTCACACGATCGCGTCGTCCATGCGGACGCGTCGCTTGCGCTTTTTCCTCTCCACGCGTTCGCGTTGTCCACGCTACCGCGTCGCCTGTGCTTTCCAATCCGCGCGGCTGCGCAAGCCATGCGGCCGCGTCCCTGCGATTTGTGCTCCTTCACGTGGTCGCGTGAGCCATGCGACCGCGTCACTTCTCGCTGGTTGTCTCCTCAATTTCTTGTGTTCCTTCCATTTTTTTGCTAGCTTCCTCTCCAATCTCCATCTCATTCATGCCCTATGGTGACTGAAACACTTGACACACAGATCACGGCATCGAATGGAATAAAGGAGAATTAAAAGTAAATAATTAAAGTCTCTAAGAAGTAATTTTCAAACATGTACTGAATTTAGGAAGGAAATCTAAATGCATGCTAAATTGATGAATAAGTGGGCAAGGATCATGACAAAACCACACAATTAAACACAATATAAACCATAAAATAGTGGTTTATCAGCCACACCCACTAATGATACCAAGACTGTGCTGAAGTTCCTTTAGAAACATATTTTCAGCAGATTTGGTGTTCCCAGAGTACTAATCAGTGATGGGGGCACCTATTTCTGCAATAAACAGCTTTACTCTGCTATGGTCCGATATGGAATTAGCCACAAAGTAGCAACTCCATATCATCCACAAACAAATGGGCAGGCTGAAGTCTCTAATAGAGAGCTAAAAAGAATCCTGGAACGGACTGTAATTGCCTGTAGAAAGGATTGGGCAAAGAGCTTGGATGATGCACTATGGGCATACAGAATAGCATTCAAGACTCCTATAGGAACCTCTCCATACAAGCTTGTGTATGTCAAGGCCTGTCATCTGCCCGTGGAACTGGAACATAAAGCCTACTGGGCAACCAGATTCCTAAACTTGGATGCTAAGTTAGCTGGTGAGAAAAGATTACTCCAGCTAAATGAGCTAGAGGAGTTCAGACTCAATGCTTTCGAAAATGCAAAAATCTATAAGGAAAAAGCAAAAAAGTGGCATGACAAGAAATTGTCATCCAGAGTCTTTGAGCTAGGACAAAAAGTTCTGTTGTTCAACTCTAGGCTCAGATTATTCCCCGGGAAATTAAAATCCCGATGGAGGGGACCATATGTGATTACAAGAGTGTCACCATATGGATATGTTGAGCTTCAAGATATTGATTCTGACAAAAAGTTCATTGTTAATGGATAGAGAATCAAACATTATCTTGAAAGCAATTTTGAGCAAGAATGCTCAAAACTGAGGCTTGAATGAAGCTCAGTAAAGGTCCAGCTAAAGACATTAAAGAAGCGCTTGCTGGGAGGCAACCCAGCCATTAGCAGGTTATTTGTTTTAAATAATACTTGTAGAAATTTGATATACATTTTCTTCAAAGGTTAATCATCAAAATTGAAGGAATTCACAGAGTTAAAGAAGGATTCAATGCAAAAAGCAGAAAAAGGAGTTTGCTGACAAGAAAACGCCAGTAAAGGTACCATTTTGGGCGTTAAACGCCAGAATTGGTACCATTCTGGGCGTTTAACGCCAGAATTGCAGCATCCTGGGTGTTCAATAAAACGCCCAGTGATAAAGGGGTTTCTGGCGTTTAACACCAGCCAAGGTACCTGGCTGGGCGTTAAACGCCCATAATGGCCAACAATTGGGCGTTAAACGCCATAATGGATACCATTCTGGGTGTTTAACGCCAGAAAGGCAGGGGGAGGAGATTTTGTTTCCAAATTCAAATTTTTTCAAATTTTCATGTTTTAACTCATAATTTTCTGCATAAACATGTTTCAAACTTTCATTATTCACCCTGAATTTTCAAAAATTCAACAATTCTCTAAATCTCTTTTTAATTTTCTTTCAAATCCTTCCCAAATCTTCTTCAAAAACTCAAGTATCCTTTCAATTTCTTTTCAAATCTTTTCAAACCCATCATATCATCTCTTATTTCTTAGATGCATAACTAAATTATCAGATTTAACCTCTTTATATCTTTTTTAATTGAAAATCTCATCTTTTTCATATTTATTTTCTTCCGCCAATCATATCTCTATGGCATATCTCTTTCAAAATTTTCGAAATCCCTCCCCTCCTCTTATAAATACACATTCGGCCATCCCCTCCTATCCACCATTCGAATTTGCTTCTTCTCCTCTCTCTCCCCTTTCCTTTCTTTTGCTTGAGGGCAAGCAAACCTCTAAGTTTGGTGTATTTTTTCGTGATCACTGAGCTAAGACTCATCAAGATCATGACACCTAAGGGAAAACAAACCAAATCAAGAGGCAAGAAAGAGAATACTCTAAAGAGTCTTTGGAATCAAGAGAGGTTCCTAACCAAAGAACATGCAGACCATTACCACAAAATAATGGGTCTGAGGTCAGTGATCCCAGAAGTTAAATTCAATCTGAAAGAAGATGAATATCCGGAGATCCAAGAGCAAATTCGAAACAGAGGATGGAAAATTCTAGCAAATCCTGAAACAAAGGTTGGAAGAAACATGGTTCAGGAATTCTACTCAAATTTGTGGCTAACAGATAAGCAGAGAATAACTGGAACCGCCTTTCATACCTACTGAAACATGGTCAGAGGGAGGCTTATTTACTTCCATCTGGACAAAATAAGAGAGGTCTTCAAACTGCCTCAAGTACAAGATGATCCAGATTCCTTTAATAGGAGAATGGTGAGAGTAGATAAGGGGTTGGATCAAGTTCTAGAGGACATATGCCTCCCTGGAACTAAGTGGATAACCAATTCAAAAGGCGTCCCAAACCAACTCAAGAGGGGAGATCTCAAACCAGTTGCAAGAGGCTGGTTGGACTTTATTGGGCGTTCTATATTGCCCACTAGCAACTGAGGTCACTGTCAAAAGAGCGGTGATGATTCATTGTATTATGCTTGGAAAGGAAGTGGAGATTCTTCATCTGATTTCTTGTGAGATTTACACAATTGTAAACAAGAACTCCACTGAAGCCAAACTAGCCTACCCAAGCTTAATTTCTCTGCTTTGTAAAGATGCTGGGGTGAGGATGGGAGTAGATGAATTCATCCCAATCGAACACCCAATCACCAAGAAGTCAATGGAAGGACAAGTGCAAGACAACTCCATAAAAAGGAGGGCGCAGGAGTTCCTCCCAGAAATTCCTGAAATTGACTACTGGACCCGCCTAGAAGCATCTATTACCAAGCTGCAAGAAGCTATGGAACAACTTAAGGAAGAACAGCAGAATCAAAACTGCATGCTTTGCAAACTGCTGAAGGAATAGGAGAAGCAGGGGCATGAGCTACAGGAGCTGAAGCGCCAGAAGCTCTCCCTTGAAGGATCAAGCACCCCACAGATTGAGGGAGCATCCACTTCTCAAGATCAAGGTTGTTGAGTCCTAACTCTGTGATAACCTTTATTATTAAGAGTCTATTTTAAGAGTCATTTACTTTTCTATCTTCTATTATTATTAGTTTGCTCTTATATTTATTTTTGAGTCTTATTGTCATTCCATGATTAATAAAATTTAAAGTTTATATCTTAAAGCTATGAATGTCCTATGAATCTATCACCTTTCTTAAATAAAAAGTGTTTTTAATTGAAAAAGAAAAAGAAGTACCTGAATTTCAAATTTTAAAACAGTTTAATTATTTTGATGTGGTGGCAATACTCTTGTTTTCTGAATGAATGCTTGAACAGTGCATATGTTTGAATTTGTTGTTTATGAATGTTAAAATTGTTGGCTCTTGAAAGAATGATGGAAAAGGAGAAGTGTTATTGATAATCTGAAAAATTAAAAAATTGATTCTTGTAGCAAGAAAAAGCAGTGAATAGAAAAAAAAGAGAAAAAGAAAGAAAAAGCAAGCAGAAGAAGCCAATAGCCCTTTAAACCAAAAGGCAAGGGTAATAAAAAGGATCCAAGGCTTTGAGCATCAGTGGATAGGAAGGCCCTCAAGAATAAAATCCTGGCCTAAGCAGCTAAACCAAGCTGTCCCTAACCATGTGCTTGTGGCGTGAAGGTGTCAAGTGAAAACTTGAGACTGAGCGGTTAAAGTCATGGTCCAAAGCAAAAAGAGTATGCTTAAGAGCTCTGGACACCTCTAATTGGGGACTCTAGCAAAGCTGAGTCACAATCTGAAAAGGTTCACCCAGTTATGTGTTTGTGGCATTTATGTATCCGGTGGTAATACTGGAAAACAAAATGCTTAGGGTCACGGCCAAGACTCATAAAGTAGCTGTGTTCAAGAATCAACATACTTAACTAGGAGAATCAATAACACTATTAGGATTCTGAGTTCCTATAGAAGCCAATCATTTTGAACTTCAAAGGATAAAGTGAGATGCCAAAACTGCTCAGATGCAAAAAGCTAAAAGCCCCACTCATCTAATTAATACTGATCTTCATAGATGTTTTTGGAATTCATTGTATATTCTCTTCTTTTTATCCTATTTGATTTCCAGTTGTGATGAGCGGACAATTTAAGTTTAGTATTGTGATGAGCGGATAATTTATACGATTTTTGGCACTATTTTTAGTATGTTTTTAGTATATTTTAGTTAGTTTTTATTATATTTTTATTAGTTTTTATTTAAAATTCAGTTTTCTGGACTTTACTATGAGTTTGCATGTTTTCTGGACTTTACTGCAGATGTTGTTGGATTCTGGAGCTACAGAAGCCCAATTGGCACGCACTCAATTGCATTGGAAAGTAGACATCCTGGACTTTCCAGCAATATATAATAGTCCATACTTTGCCCACGATTTGATGGCCCAAACTGGCATTCCAAATCAGCTTCAGAATTCTGGCGTTAAACGCCAAAACTGGCATAAAAGCTGGAGTTAAACGCCCAAACTGGCACAAAAGTTGGCGTTTAACTCCAAGAAAAGTCTCTACACATGAAAGCTTCAATGCTCAGCCCAAGCACACACCAAGTGAGCCCCGAAAGTGGATTTTTACACTAAACACCCTAGCTTACTCATTTTCTGTAACCCTAGGTCACTAGTTTACTATAAAAAATACTTTTAGTAATTCATCTTGTACCTCATGACACTTTACACGTTTCATATTATATTTTCTGCAGCATGAGTCTCTAAACCCCATGGTTGGAGGTGAGGAGCTATGCTGTGTTTCGATGAATTAATGCAATTACTACTGTTTTCCATTCTATCATGCTTGCCTCTATTCTAAGATATTCATTCGCACTTCAACCTGATGAATGTGATGATCCGTGACACTCATCATCATTCTCACCTATGAACACGTGCCTGACAATCACTTCCGTTCTACATACTATCAAGCTTGAATGTGTATCTCTTGGGTTTCTAATCTAAGATTGGAACCTTCGTGGTATAGGCTAGAATTATTGGTGGTCATTCTTAAGATCCGGAAAGTCTAAACCTTGTCTGTGGTATTCTGAGTAGGATCTGGGAAGGGATGACTGTGACGAGCTTCAAACTCGCGAGTGTTGGGCGTAGTGATAGACGCAAAAGGATCAATGGATCCTATTCCGACATGATCGAGAACCGACAGATGATTAGTCGTGCGGTGACAGCGCATTTGGAACATTTTCACTGAGAGGACGGGAAGTAGCCATTGACAACGGTGATGCCCAACATAAAGCTTGCCATGGAAGGAGCCTTGCGTGCATGAAGAAGAAGACAGTAGGAAAGCAGAGATTCATAAGACAAAGCATCTCCAAAATCTCAACCTATTCTCCATTACTGCATAACAAGTATTTATTTCATGTTCTTCTACTTTTTACAATTAAATCTGAGAATTATTGATATCCTGACTAAGAGTTACAAGATAACCATAGCTTGCTTCAAGCCGACAATCTCTGTGGGATCGACCCTTACTCACGTAAGGTATTACTTGGACGACCCAGTGCACTTGCTGGTTAGTTGTGCGGAATTGCAAAAGTGTGATTGTGATTTCGTGCACCAATAACTATCTCTATCTTTATTTTATGTTTTATTCATATTTTAATTATCAATTCTCCATAACCATTTGAATCTGCCTGACTGAGATTTACAAGATGACCAAAGCTTGCTTCAAGCCGACAATCTCCGTGGGATTGACCCTTACTCACGTAAGGTTTATTACTTGGACGACCCAGTGCACTTGCTGGTTAGTTGTGCGGAGTTGTGACAAAGAGTTGAGATTACAATTGTGCGTACCAAGTTGTTGGCGCCATTGATGATCATAATTTCGTGCACCATAATCGCGAATAGTTTTGGCATCTCACTCTTCTTTGAATCAGAGGAATGTCACTGTCATTTGGAATTGGAATCCGGATAATATTATGAATTCTCAGATCTTTTATACTTCAGTTTAATCCTTGAACACAGTAAATTTCCTTTAATTCTCTTTTCTTTGGTGCTTTGCACCCTATGCCTAGCCGTGACTTTAAATGTTGTCTCACGGATTACTTGACACAAAAACACCACAAGCACTTAAATGGGAAACTCTCTTTAAGTTCTAATTTTTATTTCAGTTACTCCCAAACAGTGGTGCTCAAAGCCTTTGGCATACTCTGTTTATTGCATTTGAACTCGACTCTTAGTGTTCTGACCCAAGGATTACTTGACACATTCACACCACAAGCATATGACTAGGAAAACAACTCTTTGAGCTTTTAATCATGTCTGACCTCCCTAGTCATTGATGCTTAGAGCCTTGGACCTTGCTTTTATTTTTCTTTTGTTGTTCCTTTTGCTTCAAGGATTAAGCTTTCGTTTACTTTAGAGAATTCATAATAGTTCTCTAAATTCCTATTCCTTATACATCAACATCCTTTGATTCAAATTCAAATATGTACGGTTCATGTCATGCATTCAAAATCACAAAGAATACCACCATATTTAAGTAAATAAGACTACTCTTTATTATAAACTCTATTTATCATGCACTATATCTTTTTCTTCTTCTTTTTTCTTTTGAATTCAAGCTCAGTGAGCGATACATGAGACACTTTTCAGAATTAAAAGCAAATAACAGAATGAAAATAGCAAATTAAACTAGAACTTAGGAATTAAAATAACACAGGATCATGCAGAAACTAAGACAAAACAGCAGAAAACAAGAACATAACGTAGTAATGGAAGAATAATATAGGAAGTGAAAGGAACTAAGCCACCTCAATCTCCATGGTGGGGATCTCTCTCCTCTGGTTGTGATCCATATGGTCCTTTCAGGCGGCTATAATCCTATCTCAGCTGGAAAATCTCCTGGCGCTGAGAGTCCTGAGCAGCTCTCGTCTGATCAAGGGTGGTGGTGAGATACTCCCAAAAGTTGTTCTGTGTCACCCTCATCTCCTCAATAGATGCAGTGAACTGCTGCCAGCGGCTACCCTGCATGATCCTCATCTGCTCAATGGAGGAGGTGAGCTACTGCTGATAACATGTCATCATGTCATGTTTTTTTATGCTTTTCATACAAGAAATTGATGATTAGTGCTTAAATATTGAATGTTTTTGTGCTTAAATGGTATATTTTCTTGATCTTTTGATTTTATAAATTTTGTAGAAAATAAGTGGAAAAAGAAGTAAAATAGCACAAAATCAGCTCAAAAGAAGAAAAGAAGGATTTTGGGGCACACTTTGAAGTTTGAGCACACTTTGGAACCTTAGGCCATGCTTTTAAAAGCGTGGCCCATGACCATGAAGCCTTGGCATATGCATGAATGCTTATGCATGCATTAATGCTCATGTATGCATGCATTTAATTATTTATTCAATGCATGAACGCATTAGCGTTATTAACTAAGGCCAATGAAAGCATGCATGAACACTTTATTAATAATGTCCAATTGGCAAATCAAGCTTTACGTAATTGGCATTATGAATGATTAAAGCCAATGAAGGAAATGAATGAACGCTAGCGTTCATTAAAGGGAATGCTACATTAAGCAAGGGAGCGTTCATTATGCCAAGGAGCAGCGTTCATTAAAGTGAACGCTACGCTCAATAAATTGAGCATTTTCGTTACTTTGGCCCAGGGAAACAATTGGCGCGACACAAACGCACCAAGGAAGGGTAGCATTCAAAGAGTGAACGTGTCGTTCACTAAAGCAACGCTGGAGGAACATAGGCGCACCAAAGGCATGCTTAGCAAAGTGAACGTGGAGTTCACTTTTCCAAACGGAGCGCTCCCTTGGGAGGGAACCAAATGGACCTAGACCCATGCCACTTAAACCAAGCCATTCGGATCCACTCTTCTTCAAATCCAAAGCAAGCAAAGCCCATTAACATGACTCAAAGGCACAAAGAGAAGGTAGATTAGGAATTTCATTTGTAATTTGTTTTCAATTTCAATTTTATTTTCATTTTGTAAAGCCTATATAAAGGCATCAATTTTATTTCATTAAAAAGGCTGGCTCTGCTAGAGAGCAATAGGAGTAGGAGTAGGATAGAATAGAAAAGCTCTCTTTGAGACACTTTTATTTTTCTGCACTTTTACATTTCAGAATTCAACTGAGCTTTATGCAATTTTCATTTTTCTGCTACAATTTCCTCTTCTGCTATAAGTTCCTTTTCTGCAAATTTTACTTTTCTGCAATTATACACTTCAGTTTACATTGAGCTTGAATTTCAATCTTCTGTTCCATTTGCTTTCAATTTACTTTCATGCAAGTTAATTCTTCTTCAATTGTTCTGCATTTTACATTTCTGTTCATGATCTGATTTACTCTTCCTGCAAGTTTAATTCTCTACAATTGCTCTAAGTCATGATTTACTGCCTCATTTAATTTCCAACACCAAGCCCCCTTTACATTTGATGCAATTTACGTTTCTTGCTCTTTAAGATTCTGCCATTTACCTTCTGCATTTTACAATTCCTGCAATTTATGTTCTATTGCTTCAATTTCATCCAATTCACCAATGTTAGCTTGACTAAACTAATCACCTCACTAAAGTTGCTTGATCCATCAATTCCCGTGGGATCGACCTCACTCTAAGTGAGTTATTACTACTTGATGTGACCCGGTACACTTGTCAGTGAGTCTTGTGTGGAATCATTTTTCCCTCATCAACTGCCAGTATTCCTGAGGTGGGAAGTAGTGTCCTTGAGGCAGTGGTGGCTGGTCCCTATTGAGCTTTCTCCTCAACTTGCTCTTCTCTGTGGACCCTGTGCTGTTCCCCGTGAGTCTCCATGGTCTTCTTGGTGATTGGTCTTTCAATAGGAATGGGAAAATTATTCTCCACCTTTACCCCTGCTGCTTCACACAGGCGGTAAATCAGATGTGGGAATCCAGGCCTAGCCTTCTTAAGAGGATTAGAGGCAATATTGTATATCTATTTTGGAATAATTTCCACTACATCCACCACTTCTCCCTTCATGATACGGTAAATCATGACGGCCCGGTCCACAGTATATTCGAACCGGTTGCTAGTAGGCATAATAGACCTTCGGATGAAGTCTAACCATCCCCTAGCTAAAGGAAGGAGATCAATGCTCTTTAAGTGGTTCGGCTTCCTTTCTACACCTATCCTCCACTGAGAACCCGAAATGCATAATTCTTCAAATACTAGATCCAATTCTTGGTCTCTATGCATATTCTCACTGTAATGGGCATTTAGTTGAGGTGGACACAGCAGATAGAGGGTCTGTTGGACGCTTCTTGGGCTGAAATCAATGACCTTGCCTTTCACATAACTCTGATAATTCTTCTCATTGACCTTCTCAACGTCCTTGTACATGACCCAGAGGTTTTCATAAAATTCTTGGACCATCAGTTGTCCAACCTCCATGTGCGGGTTGGACAGAAAATGCCGCCTCTTCTCTCAATTTCAAATTGAATTTCTGAATATTCATCCGATTTCAGTGCAAATCTCACTTCTGGAGTCACAACCCTCTTGTAAGTATGATCATAAAAATGTCCTTCATAGAGCTTGGATTGGAACCTGTGTGTATCATGAGAACTGGTGGCTAGCTCTTTACCTTTCCTTTACTTTGAAGGTGTACTAGTTTTGGGTGCTATTACAGAAAATAGAGAAAACAAACAAGCAAAGCAACAACACCAAACTTAAAACTTTTGCTCGTCCCCGAACAAATTAGAAGAATACAAAGGGGAAGACAGAGGAGAGTGAGAGAAGAAAGTGAAAAAGAGGAAAATAAAAATTAATGGTAAAGTTTTCTTTTCTAATCCTTTTTTGTTTTTTTTTTTGGAATGAACTGAATAAAAATAGATGAATGGACAGAGGGGTTGTGTGGTATGGTTGGGGTTGGGTTTAAAGGGAGGGATATGGTTGTTGTTGGTTGAGAAGGGAAGGGGTTTCAGAGAGTGTGTTTTGTGATTTACTGCGTGGGTAGAGAGGGGAAAGGGGGTAGAGGTTGGTTGTTCTTCGAAGAGGGAGTAAAGTGTATTGAGGTATGGTTTGAAGTAGGATGGAGGAGGGCTTATATAACAGGAGAGGTTGGGGTTCGTTGGGGCAATGTTTGGTCACGGAGTGTTGGGAAGGGACTTATGCCATGGATTGGAGTTGCGGGAAGGGCAGTCACGGAGTGGACTTCGGAGGGGGGAGGATCTTTGGGGAAGAATAATGAAAGGGACAAGGTTTACGGGCATGGTTTACAAGGTTCAAGGCTTTGAAAATGGGAAGGGTATCTGGTGCAATTATTGGGGATTCGAGGCATTAATAGGCTTGATTTGGTTTGGTAGTAGTCAAAGATAGGGGGCTGGCGCCTAACTTGACATAACCGGCACCTAACTTCGCATTGGGGGGCAAGCCTGGTGCCTAACTTGACATAACCTGGCGCCTAACTTGATATGTGTCCTTACTCTCAGCGCCTAACTTGGTGCTTGCACTCCTCACGGTGCCTAACTTGAGGTTTTGGGCGCCTAACTTCCCTTGACAAAGCATTCCAATGGCGTCTAACTTCAACATTGGGGTTCCTAACTTGAGGTGTCCCAAATGTGATGCAATGTACTCCTTTGTTTGTCGCCTAACTTGGGATACCTGGCGCCTAACTTCAAGGCTCCCGAATTGAATGTAATTCCAATGCTTGGTGTGGCGCCTAACTTGATGGAGCCAAGTTAGGCGCCACCCTTCCCGAGAGCAACACCAAACTTGTACACAGCATTGGCGCCTAACTTCAAGGGGTGAAGTTAGGTGCCACCCCTCTAGTGAGTAACTTCCTAATTGTGCATATATATGGCACCTAACTTGAGATTTTGAAGTTAGGTGCCACCCAATCCGAACTAAGCTACTCTAGGGTGTCTGATACTCTATCTTCAGGTACCTGTTTCTATTCTAATTACTCTACATGATCCACGCACACGTAAAATAAAGGAAAATAGTAGAAAATCAAATAAAACCAAACAAATAACAAAATCAAAGCAACAGAAATCAAACTAAAGGATACAAAAACATCGGGTTACCTCCCGACAAGCACTTCTTTAATGTCACTAGCTTGACAGTTAGTTCTGCTACTTCAGCAGATGAGCGGACCTTTGGCGATCAATCTCGCCTCCAAGATAGTGTTTCAGCCTCTGGCCATTAACTATAAACTTTCGGTCAGAATTCTCCTCCTGAATTTCCACATGACCATATGGTGATGCTTTGGTAACCACAAACGGTCCTGACCACTGGGATTTCAGCTTCCCGAGAAAGAGTTTGAGCCTTGAATTGAACAGAAGCACCCTCTGACCTGGCTCAAAGACTCTGATGGCAATCTTCTTGTCATGTCATATCTTAGTTCTCTCCTTATAGAGCTTGGCATTCTCATAGGCCGAATATCTGAATTCATCAAGCTCATTCAACTGAAGCATTCTCTTTATTCCTGCAGCTTGAGCATCAAAGTTTAGAAACTTGATTGCCCAGTAAGCTCTATGCTCCAACTCCACTGGCAAGTGACAGGCTTTACCATAGACCAACGGATAAGGGGACATGCCAATAGGAGTCTTGTATGCTGTCCGGTATTCCCAGAGAGCATCATCAAGCTTCCTAGACCAGTCCTTCCTAGAGATACTGACGGTCTTCTCCAGAATCCTCTTGAGTTCTCTATTAGAAACCTCAACCTGTCCACTTGTCTGAGGGTGATAGGGGGTTGCCACTTTATGACGGACTTCATACCTCTGTAGAAGTGAGTCTAGCTGTCGGTTACAGAAGTGACTTCCACCATCACTAATGAGTGTCCTTGGGAAACCAAACCGGCTAAAAAATATATCTCTGAAGAAAGCTCATCACCACTTTGGCATCATTAGTGGGTAGAGCCATTGCTTCCACCTACTTGGACACATAATCAACTACCACCATGATATAATTGTTGGAATATGAGGGTGGAAAAGGTCCCATGAAGTCAATACCCCACACATCAAACAACTCAATTTCAAGAATCCCCTGCTGTGGCATCTCATGCTTGGCAGGGATATTCTCAGCTCTCTCACATCTGCCACAGTTCTTCACAAATGCTCTTGAGTCCCGGAAGGGAGTCGGCTAGTAAAAACCGCTCTGAAGGACCTTTGTAGCTGTCCTTTCACCACCAAAGTGGCCTCCATAATCAGAGCCATGACAGTGCCAAACAATCTTATGTGTTTCCTCATCTGAGACACACCTCTGGATTATACCATCTGAGCATCTTATAAAAAGATATGGTTCCTCCCAAAAGTAGTACTTTGCATCAGTTAGTAGCTTCTTCACTTGTTGTTTACTGTACTCTTTTGGGATGAAATTCATGGCTTTGTAATTTGCAATGTCTGCAAACCATGGAGCCTGCTGAATGACAAAAAGTTGCTCATCTAGAAATGTCTCAGTCACAGCTGTGGGTGGTAGCACGCCTTCTTCAGGTTCAATCCTAGAAAGGTGGTTAGCCACTTGATTTTCTGACCCTTTCCTGTCTTTGATCTCAATATCAAACTCCTGAAGAAGCAGCACCCATCTGATTAATCTTGGTTTAGAATTCTATTTGGTTAGAAGGTACTTCAAAGCCGCATGATCAGTATAAACAATAACCTTAGAACCAATTAAATAGGACCTAAACTTATCAATAGCATACACAATAGCTAACAATTCTTTTTCTGTAGTTGTGTAATTCTTTTGAGCATCATTTAACACACGACTAGCATAGTAAATGATATGCATAAGCTTGTCGTGCCTCTGTCCTAAAACAGCTCCTATAGCATAATCACTAGCATCACACATTAATTCAAATGGCAAATCCCAGTCAGGCGGGAGCTATGATGGGAGCAGATGTAAGGTTTGCTTTCAGAGTTTCAAAAGCATGTAGACATTCAGCATCAAATACAAAAGGTACATAAGCAACCAATAGGTTACTCAATGGTTTAGCAATTTTAAAAAAATCTTTTATAAATCTTCTATGAAATCCTGCATGACCCAAGAAACTCCTGACTGCCTTAACATTAGTTGGTGGTGGTAATTTTTCAATTACCTCCACCTTGGCTCTATCAACCTCAATCCCTGATGAGCGGATAATTTATACACTTTTTGGCATTGTTTTTACATAGTTTTCAGTATAATTTAGTTAGTTTTTAGTATATTTTTATTAGTTTTTAAATAAAAAACACATTTCTGGACTTTACTATGAGTTTGTGTGTTTTTCTGTGATTTCAGGTATTTTCTGGCCGAAATTGAGGGACTTGAGCAAAAATCAGATTCAGAGGTTGAAGAAGGACTACAGATGCTGCTGGATTCTGACCTCCCTGCACTCAAAGTGAATTTTCTGGAGCTACAGAACTCCAAACGGCGCGCTCTTAATTGCGTTGGAAAGTAAACATCCATGTTGCATTCTGGAGTTAAACGCCAGAAACAGGTTATAAACTGGCGTTCAACTCCAAGAAAGACCTCTTCACGTGTAAATCTCAATGCTCAGCCTAAGAACACACCAAGTAGGCCCCAGAAGTAGATTTCTGCATCATTTACTCATTTCTGTAAACCCTAGTAACTAGTCTGATATAAATAGGATCTTTTACTATTGTATTAGACATCTTTGATCAGTTTTATGCTATCTTAGACCTCTATGGGGCTGGGCACCCGGCCATGCCTGGACCTTGCTTTTATGTATTTTCAACGGTAAAGTTTCTACACACCATAGATTAAGGTGTGGAGCTCTACTGTTCCTCATGAATTAATACAAAGTACTATCGTTTTTCTATTCAATTCAAGCTTAATCCGATTCTAAGATATTCATTCACACTTCAATATGAATGTGACGATCGTGACAGTCATCATCATTCCCAACCTATAAACGCGTGCCTGATAACCACCTCCGTTCTACCTTAGATTGAATGAATATCTCTGGGATTCCTTAATCAGAGTCTTCCTGGTATAAGTTAGAATCCATGGACGGCCATTCTTGAGATCCAGAAAGTCTAAACCTTGTCTGTGGTATTCTGAGTAGGATCTGGGAAGGGATGGCTGCGACGAGCTTCAAACTCGCGAGTGTTGGGCGTAGTGACAGACGCAAAAGGATCAATGGATCCTATTCCAGTATGATCGAGAACCGACAGATGATTAGCCATGTAGTGACAGGGCATTGGACCATTTTCACTGAGAGGACAGGATGTAGCCATTGACAACGGTGACGCCTAACATACAGCTTGCCATAGAAAGGAGTATGAATGATTGGATTATGACAATAGAAAAGCAGAGGTTCAGGAGGAACAAGCATCTTCATACGCTTATCTGAAACCCTCACCAATGAATTACATAAGTATCTCTATCTTTAATTTACGTTTTATTTATATTTTAATTATATTTTAATTATCAAATATCCATAACCATATGAATCTACCTGACTGAGATTTGCAAGACGACCATAGCTTGCTTCAAGCCGACAATCTCCGTAGGATCGACCCTTACTCACGTAAGGTTTATTACTTGGACGACCCAGTGCACTTGCTGGTTAGTTGTGCGAAGTTGTGACAAAGAACTAAGATTATGAACGTGCGTATTAAGTTTTTAGCGCTGTTACCAAGGAATGAAACGTCACGATTTCTGCGCACCAAGTTTTTAGCGCCGTTGCCGGGGATTGTTCGAGTTTGGACAACTGACGGTTCATCTTGTTGCTCAGATTAGGTAATTTTATTTTATTTTTAAGCTCTTTTATTTCTTATTTTCGAAAAATACAAAAAAAAATTTCTTTTTCATTTTTCCCAAAATAATTTTCGAAAATCCAAAAAAATTATAAAATCATAAAATCAAAAATAATTTTTGTGTTTCTTGTTTGAGTCATTGAGTCAAATTTTAAGTTTGGTGTCAATTGCATGTTTTTAAAATTTGTGCATTTTTCGAAAATTCATTATGCATTCTTCATGATCTTCAAGTTGTTCTTGATGAATCCTCTTGTTTGATCTTCATATTTTCTTATTTTGTGTCTTTTCTTATTTTTCATATGCATTCTTGAATTATTAGTGTCTAAAGAATAAAAATTTTTAAGTTTGGTGTCTTGCATGTTTTTTTTTCTTAAAAATTTTCAAAAATATACTCTTGATGCTTATCTTGACATTCAAAGTTATCTTGGTGTTCATCTTGACATTCAAAGTGTTCTTGCATGCATCATATGTTTTGATCTTGAATTTTTATGTTTTGAATCATTTTTATGTTTTTCTCTTCCCTCATTCAAATTCAAAAATCAAAAAATATATCTTTCCCCTTTTCTCTCATAAATTTTTGAAAATTTGAGTTGACTTTTTTCAAAACTTTTTAAAATTTAGTTATTTCTTATGAGTCAAATCAAATTTTCAATTTAAAAATTCTATCTTTTTCAAATATTTTTCAAAAATCAAATCTTTTTCATTTTTCTTTTATGATTTTCGAAAATTTCAAATTGATTTTCAAAATCTTTTTCTTATTTTTATTTCATATTTTCGAAATCAATGCTAACAATTAATGTGATTGATTCAAAATTTTTAAGTTTGTTACTTGCTTAGTAAGAAAGGTGCAATCTTTAAACTCTAGAATAATACCTTTTTAGTTTCTTGTTAGTCAAGTAATCAACTTTGATTTCAAAAATCAAATGTTTTTAAATTTCTTTTTCAAATCTTTTTCAAAATAAATGTCAATCACATCTTTTTCAAAATCAATTTCAAAATCTTTTTCAACTTCTTTTCTAACTTCTTATCTTTTTAAAAATTGATTTTCAAATCTTTTTCAATTAACTACTTGACTTTTTGTTTGATTTTAAAAGTTTACTATTTCAATCATATCTTTTTCAAAACTACCTAACTAATTCTATCTCTAATTTTCGAAAATCCCTTCCCTCTTTTTCAAAATTCCTTTTTAATTAACTATTTGTTTTAAATTTTAATTTGATTTAATTTGATTTTTCTTTTTTTTATTTTCGAATTTTAACTTTAATTTTGAATTAAAAACAAAAATACTTTTATTTTAATTTATTTAATTTTCAAATTTCTCTTCTCCTCATCTCTTTCTAATTATTTATTCATCTACTAACACCCCTCTTTCACCCAAGAATTCGAACTCATTCCTCTCCCTTGTGTTTGGATTCTTATCTTTTCCTTCCTCCATTATTTTCTCCTTATACTTACATAAGGAATCTCTATACTGTGACATAGAGGATTCCTCTTCTTTTCTGTTTTCTTCTTTTTCATATGGATTCCTCTTCTTTTCTGTTTTCTTCTTTTTCATATGAGCAGGAACAAGAATAAGAACAGTCTTGTTGAAGCTGACCCTGAACCTGAAAGGACTCTGAAGAGGAAGCTAAGGGAAGCTAAAGCACAACTCTCTGGAGAAAATCTGACAGAAATTTTCAAAAAAGAAGGAGACATGGCCCAAAATAATAACAATGCAAGGAAGATGCTTGGTGACTTTACTGCACCTAATTCCAATTTACATGGAAGAAGCATCTCAATCCCTACCATTGGAGCAAACAATTTTGAGCTGAAACCTCAATTAGTTTCTCTGATGCAACAGAATTGCAAGTTTTATGGACTTCCATCCGAAGATCCCTTTCAGTTCTTAACTGAATTCTTGTAGATTTGTGATACTGTTAAGACTAATGGGGTTGATCTCGAGGTCTACAGGCTTATGCTTTACCCATTTGCTGTAAGAGACAGAGCTAGAATATGGTTGGACTCTCAACCTAAGGATAGCCTGAACTCTTGGGATAAGCTGGTCACGACTTTCTTAGCCAAGTTCTTTCCTCCTCAAAAGCTTAGTGGATCCATTCACCTAAAAAAAATGCCTGTAGAAGCTCAGGAACTCATAGACATGGTTGTAAATAACCAGTTCATGTACACTTCTGAAAGGAATCCTGTGAGTAATGGGATGCCTCAGAGGAAGGGAGTTCTTGAAATTGATACTCTGAATGCCATCTTGGCTCAGAATAAAATATTGACTCAGCAAGTCAATATGATCTCTCAGAGTCTGAATGGATTGAAGGAATCATCCAACAGTACTAAAGAGGCATCTTCTGAAGAAGAAGCTTATGATCCTGAGAACCCTGAAATAGCAGAGGTGAATTACATGGGTGAACCTTATGGAAACACCTATAATCCCTCATGGAGAAATCATCCAAATTTCTCATGGAAGGATCAACAAAAGGCTCAACAAGGCTTTAATAATGGTGGAAGAAACAGGTTTAGCAATAGCAAGCCTTTTTCATCATCCACTCAGCAACAGACAGAGAATTCTGAGCAGAATTCATCTAGCTTAGCAAATATAGTCTCTAATCTATCTAAGGTCACTGTAAGTTTCATGAATAAAACAAGGTCCTCCATTAAAAGTTTGGAGGCACAAGTGGGCCAGCTAAGTAAAAGAGTCACTGAAACTCCTCCTAGTACTCTCCCAAGCAATACAGAAGAAAATCCAAAGAGAGAGTGCAAGGCCATTGATTTAACCATCATGGCCGAACCTACAAGGGAGGAGGAGGACGTGAATCCTAGTGAGGAAGACCTCCTGGGACGTCCAGTGACCAATAAGGAGTTTTCCTTCGAGGAACCAAAGGAATCTGAGGCTCAATTAGAGACCATAGAGATTCCATTGAACCTCCTTCTGTCCTTCATGAGCTCTGATGAGTATTCATCCTCTGAAGAGGATGAAGAAATTACTGAAGAACAAGTTGCTAAGTACCTTGGTGCAATCATGAAGCAGAATGCCAAATTATTTGGTAATGAGACTTGGGAAGATGAACCTCCCTTGCTCACCAATGAACTAAATGCATTGGATAGGCAAAGATTACCTCAAAAGAAACAGGATCCTGGCAAATTTTTAATACCCTGTACCATAGGCACTGATGAGCGGATAATTTATACGCTTTTTGGCATTGTTTTTACATAGTTTTCAATATGATTTAGTTAGTTTTTAGTATATTTTTATTAGTTTTTACTTAAAATTCACATTTCTGGACTTTACTATGAGTTTGTGTGTTTTTCTGTGATTTCAGGTATTTTCTGGCTGAAATTGAGGGACCTGAGCAAAAATCAGATTCAGAGGTTGAAGAAGGACTGCAAATGCTGTTGGATTCTGACCTCCTTGCACTCAAAGTGGATTTTCTAGAGCTACAAAACTCCAAATGGTGCGCTTCTAATTGCGTTGGAAAGTAGACATCCAGGGATTTCCAGAAATATATAATAGTCAATACTTTTCCCGAGTTTAGATGATGAAAACTGGCGTTGAACGCCAGTTCCATGTTGCAGTCTGGCGTTCAGCGCCAGAAACAAGTTGCAAAGTGGAGTTCAACGCCAGAAACACGTTACAAACTGGCGTTCAACTCCAAAAATGACCTCTCCACGTGAAAGATTCATGCTCAGCCCAAGCACACACCAAGTGGGTCCCGAAAGTGGATTTCTACATCAATTACTTATTTCTGTAAACCCTAGTAACTAGTTCAGTATAAATAGGACTTTTTACTATTGTATTTACATCTTCGGATCATCTTTGGATTATCTTTTGGTCCTTTGATCATGTTTTGGGGGTTGGCCATTCGGCCATGCCTGGACCTTATCACTTATGTATTTTCAACGGTAGAGTTTCTACACACCATAGATTAAGGTGTGAAGCTCTGCTGTTCCTCAAGGGTTAATGCAAAGTACTACTATTTTTCTATTCAATTCAACTTATTCCGCTTCTAAGATATTCATTCGCACTTTAATATGATGGATGTGATGATCGTGACAGTCATCATCATTCTCAACTTATGAACGCGTGCCTGACAACTACTTCCGTTCTACCTTAGATTGAATGGATATCTCTTGGATATCTAATACAGGGGACCGACTCCGAGTTATTAGTGTCTTCGTGGTATAAGTTAGAACCCATGGATGGCCATTCCTGAGATCTGGAAAGTCTAAACCTTGTCTGTGGTATTCCGAGTAGGATCTGGGAAGGGATGGCTGTGATGAGCTTCAAACTCGCGAGTGCTGGGCGTAGTGACAGACGCAAAAGGATAGTAAATCCTATTCCAGTATGATCGAGAACCGACAGATGATGTGGACAGAGGAGAGTTGGTCCTTCAACTGAATGAGGACTACCTTGTGTTTAAAACTCAAGGTCCTCCTTCTATAACCATGGAGAGGAAGCATGAAAAGCTTCTCTCAGTACAGAGTCAAACAAGGCCCCCGCAATCAAACTCTAAGTTTGGTGTTGGGAATCTATAAAATTGACCTGATCACCTGTGTGGCTCAGTGAGAGCCCACTGTCAAGCTATTGACATTAAAGAAGCGCTTGTTGGGAGGCAACCCAATGTTATTTAATATATTTTATTTTATTTTCTTTGATTTACTAGGTTGATGATCATGTGGAGTCACAAAAACTACAAAAAATTCAAAAACAGAATGAAAAACAGCATTGAAAACAGAACACCCTGGAGGAAGGGCTTACTGGCGTTTAAACGCCAGTAAGGAGCATCTGGCTGGCGTTTAACGCCAGAACAGAGCATGAAACTGGCGTTAAACGCCAGAAACAAGTAGCATTCTGGCATTTAAACGCCAAGAATACACCCCAGAGGAAAACTGGCGTTCAACACCAGAAACATGCTACAGACTGGCGTTGAACGCCCAAAACAAGCATGGAAGTGGCGTTTAACGCCAGAAACATGCTGCAATCTGGTGTTAAACGCCAGGATTGCCTACAGAGGGCGTTTACACACCTAATTGGAGCAGGGATGATTAAAGTCCTTGGCCCAACTGGATCTGTGGACCCCACAGGATCTCCACCTACTTCTTCTCTCCTCTTCACACCTTTTCATAACTCTCTTCCCCAAATACCCCTCACCAAT
>NC_029790.2:40120125-40144158 GCF_000816755.2 Arachis ipaensis
TTTTCACACACCTCTCTTCTTCCCCTTGGCCGAATCCACCTTCTCCCTCCATCTCCTCCATTTTTCTTCTTCTTCTACTTCTTTCTCTTTTCTCTTTCTCGAGGACGAGCAACCATTTTAAGTTTGGTGTGGTAAAAGCATTGCTTTTTGTTTTTCCATAACCATTTATGGCACCTAAGGCCAGAGAAACCTCTAGAAAGAGGAAAGAGAAGGCAATCGCTTTCACCTCTGAGTCATGGGAGATGGAGAGATTCATCTCTAAGGTTCATCAAGACCACTTCTATGAAGTTGTGGCCAAGAAGAAAGTGATCCCTGAGGTTCCTTTCAAACTCAAAAAGAATGAGTATCCGGATATCTGACTTGAAATCCAAAGAAGAGGTTGGGAAGCTCTAACCAACCCCATTCAACAAGTCAGAATCTTAATGGTTCAAGAGTTCTATGCAAACGCATGGGTTACCAGGAACCATGATCAAAGTGTGAACCCGAACCCAAAGAATTGGCTCACCATGAGGATAGTAAATCCTATTCCAGTATGATCGAGAACCGACAGATGATTAGCCATGCAGTGACAGCGCATTGGACCATTTTCACAGGAGGGTGGAATGTAGCCATTGACAACGGTGATGTCCTACATAAAGCTTGCCATGGAAAGGAGTAGGATTGATTGGATGAAGACAGCAGGAAAGCAGAGATCAGAGGAATGAAAGCATCTCTATACGCTTATCTGAAATTCTCACCAATGAATTACATAAGTACCACTATCCTCTTTTATATTTTATTTATTTTCATCCACTATAATTTCTTAATACAATTTAATCCGCCTGACTGAGATTTACAAGGTGACCATAGCTTGCTTTAAGCCGACAATCTCCGTGGGATCGACCCTTACTCACGTAAGGTTTATTACTTGGACGACCCAGTGCACTTGTTGGTTAGTTGTACGAAGTTGTGAAATAGATATAAGATCATGAACGTGCGTATTGAGTTTTTAGCGCCGTTACCAAGGAACTGAATGATCACGATTTCGCACACCAGGCACCATGACCTTTGAGAAGGCTTTGTGTGACCTGGGGTCAGGAATAAACTTAATGCCACTCTCTGTAATGGAGAAACTTGGGATCTTTGAGGTGCAAGCTGCCAGAATCTCATTAGAGATGGCAGACAACTCAAGAAAACAGGCTTATGGACAAGTAGAGGACGTGTTAGTAAAGGTTGAAGGCCTTTACATCCCTGCAGATTTCATAATCTTAGACACTGGGAAGGAAGAGGATGAATCCATCATCCTTGGAAGACCCTTCCTAGCCACAGCAAGAGCTGTGATTGATGTGGACAGAGGAGAATTGGTCCTTCAACTGAATGAGGACAACCTTGTGTTTAAGACTCAAGGATCTCCTTTTGTAACCATGGAGAGGAAGCATGAAAAGCTTCTCTCACTGCAGAGTCAACCAAAGCCCCCACAATCAAACTCTAAGTTTGGTGTTGGGAGGCCACAACCAAACTCTAAGTTTGGTGTTGAACCCCCACATTCAAACTCAAGCTTCTCTCACTGCAGAGTCAACCAAAGCCCCCACAATCAAACTCTAAGTTTGGTGTTGGGAGGCCACAACCAAACTCTAAGTTTGGTGTTGAACCCCCACATTCAAACTCTAAGTTTGGTGTTTGGAGGTTCCAACAATGCTCTGAACATCTGTAAGGCTCCAGGAGAGCTCACTGTCAAGCTATTGATATTAAAGAAGCTCTTATTGGGAGGCAACCCAATGTTATTTAATTATTTCTATTTTATTTTCCTTTTGTTATTTCGTGTTTTAGTAGGTTGATGATCACGTGGAGTCACAAAAACTACTGAAAAATCAAAAATAGAATGAAAAATAGCATTGAAAACAGCACACCCTGGAGGAGAGCAGTCTGGCGTTTAAACGCTAGAAACAAGCACCAAGCTGGCGTTTAACGCCAGAAACAGGCTACATTTGGGCGTTTAATGCCAGAAACAAACAGCAATCTGGCGTTAAACGCCAGGATTGCACAGCAAGGGCGTTTTACACGGCTAATTGGAGCAGGGATGCTAAGTCCTTGACCCCTTAGGATCTGTGGACCCCACAGGATCCCCACCTACCACACCTCTTCTTCTCTCCTATTCACACCTTCTCATAACACTCTTCCCCAAAATAACCTCCACCAATCACCTCCATTACTCCTCCAAAACCATCATACAACCCACCTACACCCACCCACTCAAATTCAAACCATCACTCCTTCCTTTTCACACATCATAACCACCTAAAACCCCCTTGGCCGAACCCTTCACACACCTCCATCTCCTCCATCTTCTTCTTCTTCTACTACTTTTTTTCTTCTTTTGCTCAAGGACGAGCAAACCTTCTAAGTTTGGTGTGGTAAAAGCGTTGCTTTTTGTTTTTTTCATAACCATTTATGACACCTAAGGCCAGAGAAACCTCTAGAAAGAGGAAAGGGAAGGCAAAAGCTTCCACCTCTGAGTCATGGGAGATGGAGAGATTCATCTCAAAAGCTCATCACTAAGAAAAGGATGGAGCAAACAAGAGATCATGGACCTCAACAAGAGCATGAGGAAGTTCCTCACCATGAAATCCCTAAGATACTTCAGGGGATGCACTTTCCTCCACAGAATTATTGGGAGCAAATCAACATCTCCCTAGGATAATTAAGTTCCAACATGGGATAACTAAGGATGGAGCACCAAGAGCACTCCATCATCCTCCATGAGATTAGAGAAGAACAAAGAGCTATGAGGGAGGAGCAACAAAGACAACGAAGAGAAATAGAGGAGCTCAAGAGCACCATTAGTTCTTCAAGGAGAGGAAGGCGCCACCCTCACTAAGGTGGACCCGTTCCTTAATCTCCTTGTTCTTATTTTTCTATTTTTCATTTACTATGCTTTATGTTTGTGTCTTGGTGCACGAATTGTAAATCACACTTTTCACAACTCGTACCACTAACCAGCAAGTGCACTGGGTCGTCGAAGTAATACCTTACGTGAGTAAGGGTCGAATCCCATAGAGATTGTTGGCTTGAAGCAATCTATGGTTATCTTGTAACTCTTAGTCAGGATATCAATTATAGTTATCAGTTTGAATTGCAAAGAATAAAACAGCATGAAATAAATACTTGTTCTGCAGTAATGGAGAATATGTTGGAGTTTTGGAGATGCTTTGTCTTCTGAATCACTGCTTTCTCCCTGTCTTCTTCTTCACGCATGCAAGGTTCCTCCTATGGCAAGCTGTGTGTTGGTGGATCACCGTTGTCAATGGCTACCATCCGTCCTCTCAGTGAAAAAGGTCCAGGTGCGCTGTCACCGCACGGCTAATCATCTGTCAGTTCTCGATCATGTTAGAATAGGATCCATTGATCCTTTTGCGTCTGTCACTACACCCAACACTCGCGAGTTTGAAGCTCGTCACATTCATTCAATCCCTGAATCCTACTCAGAATACCACAGACAAGGTTTAGACTTTCCGGATTCTCAAGAATGCTGCCAATGGATTCTAGCTTATACCACGAAGATTCTGATTAAGGAATCTAAGAGATATTCATTCAATCGAAGGTAGAACGGAGGTGGATGTCAGGCACACGTTCATAGGTTGAGAATGGTGATGACTGTCACGGATCATCACATCCATCATATTAAAGTGCGAATGAACATCTTAGATAAAAACAAGCGTGTTTGAATAGAAAACAGAAATAGTTGCATTAATTCATCGAAACACAGTAGAGCTCCTCACCCCCAACAATGGAGTTTAGAGACTCATGTCATCAAAGAGTACAAAGTTCAGATCTAAAATGTCATGAGGTACAAAATAAATCTCTAAAAGTTGTTTAAATACTAAACTAGTAACCTAGGTTTACAGGAAATGAGTAAACTATGATAGATAGTGCAGAAATCCACATTTGGGGCCCACTTGGTGTGTGCTGTGGCTGAGACTTAAGCTTCTCACGTGCCTGAGCTGTTTCAGGAGTTAAACGCCAGGTTGTAACCTGTTTCTGGCGTTTGACGCCAGACTGCAACATGGAACTGGCGTTGAACGCCAGTTTACGTCATCTATCCTTGAGCAACATATAGACTATTATATATTTCTGGAAAGCCCTGGATGTCTACTTTCCAACGCAATTGAGAGCGTGCCAATTGGATACCTGTAGCTCCAGAAAATCCATTCCGAGTGCAAGGAGGTCAGAATCCAACAGCATCAGCAGTCCTTTTTTAGCCTGAATTAGATTTTTGCTCAACTCCCTCAATTTCAGCCAGAAAATACCTGAAATTATAGAAAAACACACAAACTCATAGTAAATTCCAGAAATATGATTTTTATTTAAAAACTAACAAAAATATAACGAAAATTAACTAAATCATACTAAAAACTATGTAAAAATAATGCCAAAAAGCGTATAAATTATCCGCTCATCACAACACCAAACTTAAATTGTTGCTTGTCCCCAAGCAACTGAAAATCAAATAGGATAAAACGAAGAGAACATACTATAAATTCCAAAATATCAATGAAACTTAGCTCCAATTAGATGAGCGGGACTAGTAGCTTTTTGCCTCTGAACAGTTTTGGCATCTCACTTTATCCCTTGAAGTTCAGAATGATTGGCATCTATAGGAACTTAGAATTCAGATAGTGTTATTGATTCTCCTAGTTCAGTATGTTGATTCTTGAACACAGTTACTTTATGAGTCTTGGCTGTGGCCCTAAGCACTTTGTTTTCCAGTATTACCACAGGATAGATAAATGCCACATACACATAACTGGGTGAACCTTTTCAAATTGTGACTCAGCTTTGCTAAAGTCCCCAATTAGAGGTGTCCAGAGTTCTTAAGCACACTCTGTTTTTGCTTTGGACCTCGACTTTAACCGCCCTGTCTCAAGTTTTCACTTGACACCTTCACGCCACAAGCACATGGTTAGGGACAGCTTGGTTTAGCCGCTTAGGCCATGATTTTATTCCTTTAGGCCCTCCTATCTACTGATGCTCAAAGCCTTGGATCCTTTTTATTACCCTTGCCTTTTCGTTTAAAGGGTTACTGGCTTTTTGCTTTTGTCTTTTGGTTTTAAGAGCTTTTGGCTTTTTCTGCTTGCTTTTTCTTTTTCTTTCTATTTTTTTTTGCTATATTTTTTTTTGCAAGCTTTCGGTGTTCACTACTTTTTCTTGCTTCAAGAATCATTTTTATGATTTTTCAGATTATCAAATAACATTCTCCTGATCATCATTCTTTCAAGAGCCAACATATTTAACATTCATAAACAACAATTTTAAAAGACATATGCACTGTTCAAGCATTCATTCAGAAAATAAAAAGTATTGTCACCACATCAAAATAATTAAACTAGTTTCAAGGATGAATTCGAAACCATGTACTTCTTGTTCTTTTGTAATTAAAACATTTTTCATTTAAGAGAGGTGATGGATTCATAGGACATTCATAACTTTAAGGCATAGAAACTTAAATACTAATGATCATGAAAGACAAAAACATGAATAAACATAGAGTATAGTAAATGAAAAACAGAAAAGTAAATAGACAAGGAGATTAAGGAACGGGTCCACCTTAGTGAGGGTGGCGTCTTCTTCCTCTTGAAGAACCAATGGTGCTCTTAAGCTCCTCTATGTCTCTTCCTTGCCTTTGTTGCTCCTCCCTCATGGCTCTTTGATCTTCTATAATCTCATGGAGGATGATGGAGTGCTCTTGGTACTCCATCCTTAGTTGTCCCATGTTGGAACTTAATTCTCCTAGGGAAGTGTTGATTTGCTCCCAATAGTTTTGTGGAGGGAAGTGCATCCCTTGAGGCATTAGTGGTTATGGAAAAAAAGCAATGCTTTTTTCCACACCAAACTTAAAATGTTTGCTCGTCCTCGAGCAAAAGAAGAAGAGGTAGGGTAAATGCGAATCCTGTGGGGTCCACAGATCCTAAGGGGTCAAGGATTTAGCATCCCTGCTCCAATTAGGCGTGCAAAACGCCCTCTGTATGCAATCCTGGCATTTAACGCTAGACTGCTGCCTATTTCTGGCGTTAAACGCCCAAATGTAGCCTGTTTCTGGCGTTTAATGCCAGGTTGATGCTTGTTTCTGGCGTTAATCGCCAGCTTGATGCTTGTTTCTGGCGTTAAACGCCAGACAGATGCTTGTTTTTGGTGTTTAAATGCCAGAGTGCTCCTCCTCCAGGGTGTGCTATTTTTAATGTTGTTTTTCATCCTGTTTTTGATTTTTTATTTTTTGTAGTTTTTGTGACTCCACATGATCATCAACCTAAAAAATAAAATAACAATAGAAAATAAATAATGAATTAACATTGGGTTGCCTACCAACAAGCACTTCTTTAGTGTCAATAGCTTGACAGTGAGCTCTCATGGAGCCTCACAGTTGTTCAGAGCAATGTTGGGACCTCCCAACACCAAACTTAGAGTTTGAATGTGGGGGTTCAACACCAAACTTAGAGTTTGGTTGTGGCCCCCCAACACCAAACTTCGGGTTTGACTGTGGGGGCTTTGGTTGACTCTGCAGTGAAAGAAGCTTTTCATGCTTCCTCTCTATGGTTACAGAAGGAGAACCTTGTGTCTTATAGTTTACAATGTCTGCAAACCACAAAACTTCCTGAATAGCAAATAATTGCTCATCCGGAAAGGTTTCAGATATCTCAGTAGGAGGGAGGGATGCTCCTGCTACTGGTTCTATCCGGGATAGGTGATCAGCTACTTGATTCTCTATCCCTTTTCTGTCTCTTATTTCTATATCAAACTCTTGCAGAAGCAACACCCATCTTATGAACCTGGGCTTTGAATCCTGCTTTGTTAGTAGATATTTAAGAGCAGCATGGTTAGTGTACACAATCACTTTTGATTCTACTAAGTATGATCTAAACTTGTCAATGGCATAAACCACTGCAAGCAGCTCTTTTTCTGTGGTTGTGTAATTCTTCTGTGTGTCATTCAAAATACGGCTAGCATAGTGAATGACGTGCAGAAGCTTATTATGCCTCTGTCCCAATATTGCACCAATAGCATGGTCACTGGCATCACACATTAGTTCGAATGGTAATGTCCAGTCTAGTGCAGAAATGACAGGTGCTGTGACCAGCTTAGCTTTCAGATTGCTCAGAAGTTTTGCAATTTTTGAAAAATCCTTTATAAACCTCCTATAGAATCCTGCATGCCCCAGAAAGCTTCTGATTGCCTTAACATTGGCAGGTGGTGGTAATTTTTCAATTACTTCAACTTTAGCTCGATCCACCTCTATTCCCTTGTTTGAAATTTTATGCCCAAGGACAATCTCTTCAGTCACCATAAAGTGACATTTTTCCCAGTTTAAAACTAGGTTGGTCTCTTGGCATCTTTTCAGAACAAGTGCTAAATGGTTAGGGCAGGAGCTGAATGAGTCTCCAAATACTGAAAAGTCATCCATGAAGACTTCCAGAAACTTCTCTACCATATTAGAGAAGATAGAGAGCATGCACCTCTGAAAGGTTGCAGGTGCATTACACAGACCAAAAGGTATCCTTCTGTAGGCAAACACTCCAGAAGGACATGTGAATGCTGTTTTCTCTTGGTCCTGAGGATCTACTGCAATTTGGTTGTAACCTGAATAGCCATCCAAAAAGCAGTAATATTCATGAACGGCTAGTCTCTCTAGCATTTGGTCTATGAATGGTAAAGGAAAATGATCCTTCCTGGTGGCTGTATTGAGCCTTCTGTAGTCAATACATGTACGCCACCTTGTAACTGTTCTTGTAGGAACCAGTTCATTCTTTTCATTATGAACTACTGTCATTCCTCCCTTCTTAGGGACAACATGGACTTCCTCTTTCTGAGGAGTTTTCAGAGGTTCTTTTATTTCCTCTGATTCCTCCAGATCAGGCTGAACATCTTTAAAAATGTCCTCTAGCTCTGATTTGAGACTCTCAGTCATATTGACCTCTTCCACCAGGGAGTCAATAATATCAACGCCCAGGCAGTCGTCTGATGTGTCTGGATGTTGCATAGCTTTGACAACATTCAACATAAACTCATCCCCATTGACTCTCAGGGTTATCTCCCCTTTTTGGACGTCAATGAGGGTTCGTCTAGTTGCTAGGAATGGTCTTCCTAGAATGAGAGTTGCACTCTTGTGCTCCTCCATTTCCAGCACTACAAAGTCAGTAGGGAAGGCAAATGGCCCAACCTTGACAATCATGTCCTCAATTATGCCTGATGGATATTTAATGGAGCCATCAGCAAGTTGAAGACAGATCCGGGTTGGTTTGACCTCTTCAGTCAAGCCAAGCTTTCTGATAGTGGATGTAGGGATTAGGTTGATGCTTGCCCCAAGATCACATAGAGCTATCTTGGTGCAGTTACCCTCTAATATGCATGGTATCATAAAGCTCCCGGGATCTTTAAGCTTTTCTGGGAAGCTTTTCAGAATGACTGCACTGTATTCTTCAGTGAGGAGAACTCTTTCAGTTTCTCTCCAATTCTTCTTATGACTCAAGATATCTTTCATGAACTTGGCATAAGAGGGTATTTGCTCAAGTGCCTCTGCAAATAGAATCTTTATTTCAAGAGTCCTGAGATAGTCTGCAAAGCGGGCAAATTGCTTATCCTGCTCCTCTTTGCGGAATTTTTAAGGATAAGGCATCTTGGCTTTGTATTCCTCAACCTTAGTTGCTGCAGGTTTATTTCCTACAGAGGCAGGTTGAGAAGCCTTCTTGAGGGATTTATTATCAGCACTTGCAGGTGTCTGATCCCTCACTGGCATTTGAAAGCCAGGGTTGGAAGCTGGAGTGGCGTTGGATGCCAACTCCTTACTTGTTCCTGGCATTTGAACGCCAGAACTGAGCTTCCATTGGGCGTTTGACGCCAACTCCTTGCCTTTTTCTGGCATTTGAACGCCAGAGTTATTCCTCTCCGAGCTCTTACTGTCCTAAGAGGGATTTTGGATAGCCGGTTGTTCATTTCTTGGCTTCCTATTGCCTTGAAGTGAGGTATTTAATATTTTCCCACTTCTTAATTGAACTGCTTGGCACTCTTCTGTTATTTGTTTTGATAACCGCTGTTCTGTTTGCTTCAACTGTACTTCCATATTCAGATTAGCCATTCTTGTGTCTTGTAGTATCTCCTTGAATTTGGCCAGCTGTTTTGTTAGAAAGTCTAATTACTGATTGAATTCAGTAGTTTGTTTTGCAGGACTGAGTTCAGCAGTTACTATTTTAGCATCTTCTTTCATGGAAGATTCACTGCTTAGGTACAGATGCTGATTTCTGGCAACTGTATCAATAAGCTCTTGAGCCTCTTCAATTGTCTTTCTCATGTGTATAGATCTACCAGTTGAGTGGTCTAGAGAAATCTGAGCTTTCTCTGTAAGCCCATAATAGAAGATGTCTAACTGCACCCATTCTGAAAACATTTTAAAGGGACATTTTCTTAGCATCTCTCTGTATCTCTCCCAGGCATCATAAAGATATTCATTATCTCCTTGTTTAAAGCCTTGGATGTCCAGCCTTAGCTGTGTCATCCGTTTTGGAGGGAAGTATTGATTCAGGAATTTTTCTGATAGCTGTTTCCATGTCCTTATGCTAGCCTTAAGTTGGTTATTTAACCACCTCTTAGCTTGGTCTTTTACAGTAAATGGAAACAGTAATAATCTGTAGACATCCTGATCTACTTCCTCATCATGTACTGTGTCAGCAATTTGTAAAAACTGTGCCAGAAACTCTGTAGGTTCTTCCTGTGGAAGACCGGAATACTGGCAACTTTGATGCACCATGATAATGAGCTGAGGATTCAACTCAAAGCTACTGACTCCGATGGAGGGTATACAGATACTACTCCTATATGAAGCAGTAGTGGGGTTAGCATATGATCCCAGAGTCTTTCAGGACTGTTCATTTTCACTTATGTCCATGATGGAGAAAGGGAGATGATGCGGATTGCAAATATATATTTTTTTTTGAAAACCGAAATTAAAATAAAATAAAATAAAATAAATGAAAAATTGACTATATTTTCGAAAATTAGAAAAAAAAGAAATAAATAAAATAAAAAAAATTGAAAACTAAATTAATTAATTAAAAAGATTTGAAAAAGATGTGTGTGAGGATTTTCGAAAAAATGAAGAGAGAGAAATTGGTTAGGAAGTTTTGAAAAAGATATGATTGAAAGGATTTGATTGGAAAAGATATGATTTGAAAAAGATATTTAAATTTTAAATTTGAAAATTAAATTTTGAAATTTGAAATTTGAAATTTGAAATTTGAAATTTTGAAAATTGAACTTTGAAATTGAAATTTGAAAGTTGGAATTTGAAAATTGAATTTTGAATTTTCGAAAAAGTCAACAATATAAGATAAGGATTTGAAAAAGATTTAAATTTTGAAAAGATTTGATTTTTAAATTTGAAAATTAGATTTTGAATTTAAATTTTTGAAATTTGAATTTTGAAATTTTGAAAATTGAAATTTGAAATTTGAAATAAGATAAGATAAAATTTTGAAAAAGATATGATTTTTTTTGAAAGAAATTTGAATTTTGAAATTTTTAAAACTAAGATAAGATAAAATAGAAATTTTAAAATAAAAATCTGATTTTTTTTGAAAAAATTTCGAAATATTTGCTCAAAAATAGTTAGAGAAGATATTTTTTTTTATTTTTGAATTTTATGATGAAAAAGAAAAACACACAAAAGACACACAACTTAAAATTTTTAGATCTAATGCTCCTTGTTTTCGAAAATTTTGGAGGAAAAACATCAAGGAACACCAAACTTAAAATTTTTAAGATCAAAACACAAGGAAGACTCAAGAACACTTTGAAGACTCACAAGAACAACAAGAACATGAAGAAAGAACACCAAACTTAAAATTTTTAGAAACCCTCAATAAAATTTTTGAAAATTATAGAAAGATTAACAAGAAAACACCAAACTTAAAGTTTGGCACAAGATTTAATCAAAGAAAAATTATTTTTGAAAAAAAAAAGATTTTAAAAAGAAGATACCCAATTACCAAGAACATAAACCAACGCTCTAGCCAATTGAGCTGTAAATGTAACACTTGTTTTAAAGAAGTATTTTTTTAATAACTAAGAATAAAATTTTTCGAAAACTAATATTTTGAAAAAGCACAAGAAAAACAAGAAAAGAAACAGAACAAGAAAAACTAAAGATCAAACAAGAAAAATAAACAAGAACAACTTGAAGATCCAGGAAAAACAAAGAACACAAATTCGAAAATTTAAAAGAAAATATAAAATATGCAATTGACACCAAACTTAAAATATAAAACTAAACTCAAACAGAAAAACTCAATTATTAGTAAAAAAAATAAAATTTCGAAAAACTTTTGAAAAAGAAAATAAGGATTCTAAAATTTTAACAAAAACAATAATAAAAGACTCAAGGATAAATCACAGATTAATGAAGAAAAATAAAAATTTTTTTGAAAGAATTTTTTTTTTTTGAAAAGAAAGTAAAAGACTCTGACCCAAAAGACAAAATCTTCCTAATCTAAGCAACAGGATGAACCATCAGTTGTTCAAACTCGAACAATCCCCGGCAACGGCGCCAAAAACTTGGTGCACGAATTGTAAATCACACTTTTCACAACTCGTACCACTAACCAGCAAGTGCACTGGGTCGTCCAAGTAATACCTTACGTGAGTAAGGGTCGAATCCCACGGAGATTGTTGGCTTGAAGCAATCTATGGTTATCTTGTAACTCTTAGTCAGGATATCAATTATAGTTATCAGTTTGAATTGTGAAGAATAAAAGAGCATGAAATAAATACTTGTTCTGCAGTAATGGAGAATATGTTGGAGTTTTAGAGATGCTTTGTCTTCTGAATCTCTGCTTTCTCCCTGTCTTCTTCTTCATGCACGCAAGGTTCCTCCTATGGCATGTTGTGTGTTGGTTGATCACCGTTGTCAATGGCTACCATCCGTCCTCTCAGTGAAAAAGGTCTAGGTGCGCTGTCACCGCACGGCTAATCATTTGTCGGTTCTCGATCATGTCAGAATAGGATCCATTGATCCTTTTGCGTCTGTCACTACGCCCAACACTCACGAGTTTGAAGCTCGTCACAGTCATTTAATCCTTGAATCCTACTCGGAATACCACAGACAAGGTTTAGACTTTCCGGATTCTCAAGAATGCTGCCAATGGATTCTAGCTTATACCACGAAGATTCTGATTGAGGAATCTAAGAGATATTCATTCAATCGAAGGGAGAACGGAGGTGGTTGTCAGGCACGCGTTCATAGGTTGAGAATGGTGATGACTGTCACGAATCATCACATCCATCATATTAAGTGCGAATGAACATCTTAGATAGAAACAAGCGTGTTTGAATAGAAAACAGAAATAGTTGCATTAATTCATTGAAACACAACAGAGCTCCTCACCCCCAACAATGTTGTTTAGAGACTCATGCCGTCAAAGAGTACAAAGTTCAGATCTAAAATGTCATGAGGTACAAAATAAATCTCTAAAAGTTGTTTAAATACTAAACTAGTAACCTAGGTTTACAGGAAATGAGTAAACTATGATAGATAGTGCAGAAATCTACTTCTGGGGCCCACTTGGTGTGTGCTGTGGCTGAGACTTAAGCTTCTCACGTGCCTGGGCTGTTTCTGGAGTTAAACGCCAGGTTGTAACCTGTTTCTGGCGTTCAACTCCAATTTGTAACCTGTTTCTGGCGTTTGACGCGAGACTGCAACATGGAACTGGCATTGAACGCCAGTTTACGTCATCTATCCTTGAGCAAAGTATGGACTATTAAATATTGCTGGAAATCCCTGGATGTCTACTTTCCAGCGCAATTGAGAGTGCGCCAATTGGATTCCTGTAGCTCCAGAAAATCCATTCCGAGTGCAGGGAGGTCAGAATCCAACAGCATCAGCAGTCCTTTTTCAGCCTGAATCAGATTTTTTCTCAACTCCCTCAATTTCAACCAGAAAATACCTGAAATTACAGAAAAACACACAAACTCATAGTAAATTCCAGAAATGTGATTTTTATTGAAAAACTAATAAAAATATAACGAAAATTAACTAAATCATACTAAAAACTATGTAAAAACAATGCCAAAAAGCGTATAAATTATCCGCTCATCATGTCTTTATTACATGATCATTAGTATTTAAGTGTCTATGCCTTAAACTTATGAATGTCCTATGAATCCATCACCTATCTTAAAAGAAAAACGTTTTAATTAAAAAAGAACGAGAAGTACATGGTTTCGTATTCATCCTTGAAACTAGTTTAATTATTTTGATGTGGTGACAATACTTTTTGTTTTCTGAATGTATGCTTGAACAGTGCATGTGTCTTTTGAATTTGTTGTTTATGAATGTTAAATATGTTGGCTCTTGAAAGAATGATGAAAAGGAGACATGTTATTTGATAATCTGAAAAATCATAAAATTGATTCTTGAAGCAAGAAAAAGCAGTGAATACAAAAGCTTGCGAAAAAAATGGCGAAAAAAAAGAGACAAAGAAAAAGAAAAAGCAAGCAGAAAAAGCCAAAAGCTCTTTAAACCAAAAGGCAAGAGCAAAAAGCCAATAGCCCTTAAAACCAAAAGGCAAGGGTAATAAAAAGGATCCAAGGCTTTGAGCATCAGTGGATAGGAGGGTCTAAAGGAATAAAATCCTGGCCTAAGCGGCTAAACCAAGCTGTCCCTAACCATGTGCTTGTGGCGTGAAGGTGTCAAGTGAAAACTTGAGACTGAGAGGTTAAAGTCAAGGTCCAAAGCAAAAAGAAGAGTGTGCTTAAGAACCCTGGACACCTCTAATTGGGGACTTTAGCAAAGCTGAGTCACAATCTGAAAAGGTTCACCCAATTTTGTGTCTGTGGCATTTATGTATCCGGTGGTAATACTGGAAAACAAAGTGCTTGGGGCCACGGCCAAGACTCATAAAGTAGCTGTGTTCAGGAAACAACATACTGAACTAGGAGAATCAATAACACTATCTAAATTCTAAGTTCCTATAAATGCCAATCATTCTAAACTTCAATGGATAAAGTGAGATGCCAAAACTATTCAAGAGGCAAAAAGCTACTAGTCCCGCTCATCTGATTGGAGCTAAGTTTCATTGATATTTTGGAATTTATAGTATATTATCTTCTTTTTATCCTATTTGATTTTCAGTTGCTTGGGGACAAGCAATAATTTAAGTTTGGTGTTGTGATGAGTAGATAATTTATACGCTTTTTGGCATTATTTTTACATAGTTTTCAGTATAATTTAGTTAGTTTTTAGTATATTTTTATTAGTTTTTAAATAAAAATCACATTTCTGGACTTTACTACGAGTTTGTGTGTTTTTCTGTGATTTCAGGTATTTTCTGGCTGAAATTGAGGGACTTGAGCAAAAATCAGATTCAGAGGTTGAAGAAGGACTGCAGATGCTGTTGGATTCTGACCTCCCTGCACTTAAAGTGGATTGTCTGGAGCTACAGAACTCCAAATGGCACACTCTCAATTGCGTTGGAAAGTAGACATCCAGGGCTTTCCAGCAATATATAATAGTGCATACTTTTCTCTATTTTAGATGACGCAAACTGGAGTTCAACGCCAGTTCCATGTTGCATTCTGGAGTTAAACGCCAGAAACAGGTTGCAAAGTGGAGTTAAACGACAGAAACAGTTTATAAACTGGCATTCAACTCCAAGAAAGACCTCTCCACGTGTAAAGCTCAATGCTCAGCCCAAGCACACACCAAGTGGGCCCCAGAAGTGGATTTCTGCATCATTTACTCATTTCTATAAACCCTAGTAACTAGTCTGATATAAATAGGACCTTTTACTATTGTATTAGACATCTTTGATCAGTTTTATGCTATCTTAGACCTTTATGGGGGCTGGCCACCCGGCCATGCCTGGACCTTGCTCTTATGTATTTTCAACGGTAGAGTTTCTACACAACATAGATTAAGGTGTGGAGCTCTGCTGTTCCTCATGAATTAATACAAAGTACTATCATTTTTCTATTCAATTCAAGCTTATTCCGATTCTAAGATATTCATTCGCACTTCAATATGAATGTGATGATCGTGACAGTCATCATCATTCCCAACCTATGAACGCGTGCCTGACAACCACTTCCGTTCTACCTTAGATTGAATGAATATCTCTGGGATTCCTTATTCAGACTCTTCGTGGTATAAGTTAGAATCCATGGACAGCCATTCTTGAGATCCGGAAAGTCTAAACCTTGTCTGTGATATTCCGAGTAGGATCTGGGAAGGGATGGCTGTGACGAGCTTCAAACTCGCCAGTGCTGGGCGTAGTGACAAACGCAAGAGGATCAATGGATCCTATTCCAGTATGATCGAGAACCGACAGATGATTAGCCATGCAGTGATAGCGCATTGGACCATTTTCACTGAGAGGACAGGATGTAGCCATTGACAACGGTGACGCCTAACATACAGCTTGCCATAGAAAGGAGTATGAATGATTGGATGAAGACAATAGGAAAGCAGAGGTTCAGGAGGAACAAGCATCTTCATACGCTTATCTAAAACTCTCACCAATGAATTACATAACTATCTCTATCTTTAAATTATGTTTTATTTATATTTTA
Organism: Arachis ipaensis; assembly: GCF_000816755.2. Lineage (NCBI taxonomy): Eukaryota > Viridiplantae > Streptophyta > Magnoliopsida > Fabales > Fabaceae > Arachis > Arachis ipaensis. The sequence goes on from NC_029790.2 coordinate 40,135,714, forward strand.
ATTATATTTTAATTATCAAATATCCATAACCATATGAATCTGCCTGACTGAGATTTGCAAGATAACCATAGCTTGCTTCAAGCCGACAATCTCCGTGGGATCGACCCTTACTCACGTAAGGTTTATTACTTGGACGACCCAGTGCACTTGCTGGTTAGTTGTGCGAAGTTGTGACAAAGAACTAAGATTATGAACGTGCGTATTAAGTTTTTAGCGCCGTTACCAAGGAATGAACCGTCACGATTTCTGCACACCAATCCCCTTGCTTGAAATCCGGTGTCCAAGAACAATACCTTCTGTGACCATAAAGTGACATTTCTCCCAATTTAAAACAAGCTTTGATTCTTTACACCGTTTCAATACCAAGGATAAATGCTTAAGATAGGATTCAAAAGAATTACTAAAAACAAAAAAGTCATCCATAAATACCTCAATAAAATTTTCAACCATATAAAAAAAATTGAAAGCATACAGCTCTGAAAATTTGCTGGGGCATTACAGAGTCCAAATGGCATTCTCCTGTAAGTAAATACTCCAAAAGGACATGTGAATACCGTCTTGTCTTGTTCTTGAGGGTCCACTAAAATTTAGTTATATCCAGAATATCTATCTAGAAAACAATAAAAAGCATGACCACCTAACCTTTCAAACATCTAATCAATGAAAGGCAGGGGGAAGTGATCCTTCCTTGTAGCAGTGTTGAGCCTCCTGTAGTCTATGCACATTCTCCATTATGTGATGGTCCTTGTAGGAATTAGCTCATTCTTTTCATTCTTGATCAATGCCATCCCTCCTTTCTTGGGAACTACATGCACAGGACTCACCCAAGGGCTGTCAGAAATTGGGTATATAATGCCGGCTTTCCATAGTTTCATTACCTCTTTTTGGACCACTTCTTTCATAGTTGGATTTAGTCTTCTTTGTGGTTGCACAACCGGTTTAGCATCATATTCAAGAAGGATCTTGTGCATATATTTGGTTAGACTAATCCCTTTTAAATCACCAATGGTCCACCCAAGAGTTGTTTTATGACTCTTGAGCACTATAATCAATGCCTCTTCCTCTTCAGGCCTTAAGGAAGAGCTAATAATCACTGGATATAAATCATTTTTACCTAGGAACACGTATTTCAAAGAACAAGGAAAGGGATTTAGCTCAAGCTTGGGGACTTCTTCCTCCACCTTAGGCATGCTCACCATGTCCTTCTGAGGTGGTGAATCATCAATCTCAGGTAATTCATACTCAGAGAGAGGATCCAGAATATCATCAAGTTTTTCAGCTTCTAGTACCTCTTGAACAAGTGGTTCAACAACATCAACTTTCATACACCCTTCAGAATCATTAGGATGTTTAATAGCTTCAAACACATTAAGGACCACTTGTTCTTCATTGACCCTCAGGGTTAATTCACCCTTTTGCACATCAATCAAAGCTCTATCTGTAGCTAAAAAGGGTCTTCCAAGAATAATAGAGGACTTTTGATCCTCTTCCATATCCAATATGACAAAATCATCACTGAAAGTGGCATGAGGTTGATGCTAGCTCCAAGGTCACACAAATCTCTCTGAATAGTGACATCTCCAATTATGCAAGAAATTACAAAGCTTCCTGATTCAGGCATCTTCTCAGGATGGTTATGTTGAATAATAGCACTGCATTCCTTAGTTAACACCACTGTCTCTTTTTCCTTCCAATTCCTCTTGTTAGTCAACAGTTCTTTCATGGATTTAGCATAGAGAGGTATTTTCTCAAGAGCCTCAGCAAAGGGAATATTGATTTAAAGCTTCTTAAAGACTTCTAAAAATCTAGAAAATTGCTTGTCTTTGGAAGCCTTCTGAAGTCTCTGAGAATATGGCATTTTAGGCTTGTACTCAGGAGCCTTTGGCAATGTAGGATGAGTGTCAAGAGAGATTGTGAATGGGTTATCTGCATGCCTAGGAAGGATGTGCTCCACCTCTTATTTCTTCTCCTCTGGAACTTCTTTTTCAACTAGCTCCTCATTGACCTTAGTCTCATAACCAGCTACTTTACCATTTCTCAATTGAATGGCCTTGCAGTTTGCTCTTGGGTTCACCACTGTATCACCAGAAAATGTACTGGGAGGCCTCTCAGGTATTTGCTTGCTCAACTGGCCTACTTGCACCTCCAAGTTTCTGAGTGAAGCTCTAGTCTCCTGCATAAAACTAGCTAGTAGTGCTTCCAAATCAGTGTCCTTCAGGGGCTGAGAATTTGCCTGCTGAGGTGGTTGTTGTTGATGAGACTGAAAACTGGCAGTTATTATGATTATTTATTGAAAACCGCCCTGAGAATTATTGTTAAAATTCTGTGGTCTCTAAGGTTGCTCTCTCCACCTGAAATTTGGGTGATTTCTCCACCCCTGATTATAAGTTTTAGCATATGGATCATTATTGGGGTTTCTAGGAGTATTCCCCATGTAGTTGACTTGTTCACAAGAAGATTGAGCATAATCATAATTCTCACCTTGCATAGAGCTACAAATCATGTCATAAGGAGCCTCTTGAGGTGCATTCTGAGTATTAACAACTGAAACCTGCATCTCACTCAATTGTTGAGTAATCAAATTCATCTGCTGAGACAAAATTTTGTTCTGAGCGAGAAGAGCATCAAAAGCCTCTACTTCCAAAATGCCTTTCTTCTGAGGGGTCCCAAAGTTCACAGGATTCCTGTTAGATGAGTAGAGATATTGATTGTTAGCAACCAACTTAATAAGCTCAGTAGTATCCTCTGGTGTCTTCTTCATGTGCAATCAACCACCTGCAGAATTATCTAAACACATTTTGGACATTTTACTTAAGCCCTCATAAAAGATATCCAGCTGAGTCCATTTAGAAAACATGTCCGGAGGGTATTGCCTGGTCAGCAGCTTATATCTCTCCCAGGCTTACAGAGGGTCTCACCATCCTTCTGTCTGAAGGTCTGAACCTCCACCCTTAGCTTAGTCAGCTTTTGTGGTGGGAAAAATTTAGTCAGAAATCCATTGACCACCTTTTCCCAAGTGTCCAGGCTCTCCTTGGGTTGAGAGTCTAGCCACAACTTTGCTCTATCCTTCATAGGAAATGGGAAGAGCATGAGTTTGTAAACCTCAAGATTCACTCCATTCATCTTCACAGTATCACAAATCTGTAGGAAATTAGAAATAAATTGATTTGGGTCTTCCTGAGGAAGTCCATGATATTGACAATTTTGTTGCACAAGGGTGACTAGCTGAGACTTCAGTTCAAAGTTGTTTGCAGCTATAGGAGGCACCACAATACTTTTCCCATGAAGATCTACATTGGGGGCAGTGTATGAGCCAAGCACTCTTCTAGGTTGTTCATTCTCATTCAGATTTGCCACATTGGCATTGATAGCACGATTATGATCCATGGTGGACTCTACAACTTCCCTTTCAAAAGATTCACTCAGATTTTCACTAGCCTTGTAAAGTCTAGCTTGTTGCAAGCGCCGCCTCAAAGTCCTTTCAGGTTCAGGATCAAAATCTATAAGAGGTTCCTTGTCTTTATTCCTGCTCATAAATAGATAAAAAATAAGAAAAGTGGGATTCTCTACGTCAGAGTGTAGAGAATTCCTGGTGTGAATTTTATAACTAAAATGCCTAATCTAAGCAATCAAACAACTAATAGTTGTCAATCACAGTCAATCCCTGGCAATGGTACCAAAAACTTGGTGTGAATTTTATAACCACAAATTAACTGGCAAGTGCACCAGGTCGTACCAAGTAGTACCTCAAGTGAATGAGGGTCGATTCCACGAGGATTGATGGATCAAGCAATAATGATTGAGTGATTGGCTTATTTAGAGAAATAGAAAATGGTGTTTTGAGAGTTCAAAAGCATTAACAGTAAATGCAGAATATCAAAAAGTAAGCAGTAAATTGAGGTGAAATATATATGGAGAAAACAGTTAAGGTTTCAAAGATATCTATCTTCCGGATTGAATTTTTTACCAACTATTTTAATCATGCAAGATTCAATTCTTGGCAAACTATATGTGACTAAACCCTAATTCCTTAGACCTTTTTAGTCTCCTCTAACCTTCATCAACTGCCAATTCCCTGGTCACTTGATTCCAATCAGAGGGTTAAGTTCAATTCTAGTTTATATGCCACAGAAACCCTAATTACCCAAATATAAGAGGATTATATGTCACGTATCCCGTTAAGTCCAAATAATTAGAAGTTTAGGAGAAATTGTTTTCAAGCTGTTGTTCAAGTAAAGAGCTTTTCCAAGTTTTACAAGAACTCAATTAGAACAAGGGTCATACTTCCGTTCCACCCAGATTCATAAGATAAAGAACGAAAACAATTCTTGAAATAGAAACCAGTACGTGAATTAAAATAGAAAAGTAATAGTATCAATCCATACAATAGACAGAGCTCCTAACCTTAACAGTAAAGGTTTAGTTGCTCATGGTTCAGAGAGAAAACAAGCATTCTGAAAAACTGTAAATTGCGGAATGAGGTATGAGAAGAGAGAAGAGCCCAAAGGGCTGATTCTTTTTCCTTTTATATCTAACCCTAATTAATGTAAAATATATTTTCTAAAAGTAAATAATATCTTTTCGTATTTTTAAATAAAATAAAGTTTAATCAGAATTAAAAGATGATCTTCGTGCATCTTCAATTAATGAATGGGGACCACTTTGATTCTTATAGCTGGCGCCTAACTTGGAAGGGAGTGGCGCCTAACTTCATGCTGGTCGAACCAAATTGTGTGTGCTTATTGTACCTGGCGCCTAACTTGAGAAACCTCAAATTAGGCACCACCTTGGCAGTAACCAAAAGAAGTTTTTCCTTTGTCCTGGCACTTAACTTGGTAAAACCCAAGTTAGGCGCCACCTATGCAACCTTGACTTGATGGATTAAGTTTGTCTTGGTGCCTAACTTGGAGAATCCCAAGTTAGGTGCCACCCTTGCCGATTTTCTGGAGAAGAAATATAGACCATTATACATCGCTAGAAAGATCTGGAAGTTAGCTTTCCAACGCCACTAAAATCACGTAAATTGGACCTCTGTAGCACGAGTTATTTATATTAGAGTTCAGGGAGGTCAGGGTAGACAACATCATTCCTTTTCTTCTTTTTTTCTACAGAAACTCCATCAAATCCATCTGAATGCCACCTAAAATAAACAGAATTGCACATGACTCAAAGTAGCATCCATAGTGGCTAAGAGATAATTAATTCTTGATTAAACTCAATAATTTGAATGCAAATTTACTAGAAAAAGATAGGAAAGATGCTCACGCATCAAGCTCCCATCTTTTGACGGGTGACTGATAAGTGTATATCTTATACACTTTTTCATTGCATTTTCCTAACATTTAGTTATACTTTTTTTATATTTTATTAAGTTTTAGTATGTTTTAGTGCGAAATTCACCTTCTGGATGCTGCTTTGAGTTTCTGTGTCTTTCCTATGATTTTAGGGGATTTTTGGGCAAAATTGGCAAAGTTTGGATCAGAGACGAAGAAAGCATAGCAGATGCCGTAAAATCCTGACCTCCATGCATTCCAACGATCATATCTTGAGCTACAAAGGTCCAATTGATGCGATCTCAATGGCGTTTGAAAGCTAACTTTCAGAGATTTCCAACAATATATAATAGTTTATACTTCTTATCGAGAAACATTGCCCAAAACTGGTGTTGAACGTCCACATATGAAGTTCAACGCCAAGAAGGACTGACCTCCCAAGTTGAACGCCCAAAATTGGCGTTCAACTCCAGCCAGGGACTAGAAGCCAGTGAATTCACGCCCCTCTCCAAGTTGAATGCCCAGAACCTAAGTTGGACGCCAGGCATCAGCCCAAACACTCACCAAGTGGGCCCCAAAGTGGATTTTAGCACTTCTTAGTTTATTTTATCTTATTCTCGTAACATTTAAATTTAAATTAACATATTTTAGGTCTAATATTTACTATAAATAAGGGACTCCCTTCCTCCTGAGTATCACGCCTCCTGGGAGAGGAGGATCTATTTACGAATCATTAGATAGATCTTCTCTATTTTCTCTATAAATTATGAGCAACTAAACCTCCTAGGTTAAAGTTAGGAGCTTTGCATGTCCTATGGATTAATACGATTACTTCTCTATTTTAATATATGTTTGATTCCATTCTATGATGTATTGTCGTTCTTCATCTAATGAATCTGGAGTGGAACAAAAGTATGACCCCTTATTCTACATGAGTTCTTGGGAGTCCTGACCAGGATAGCATTGACCTATAGCTTGAGAATACATCACCTGAACCAATAACTTATCTGGGCTAATTGAGATATGTGACAAATAATCTCGTTAGTTATGGGTAATGAGGTTTCTGTGGCGCTAAGGCTAGAATACTGAGCATCATTCTCCGATCCAAAAGATCTGACCTTGTCTGTCGCACTTTAAGTAGGATCAATGGAGAGTGGATTGCGTGAGCTTCATCCTCATTCATATTGAATGACTACTGACAATAGCATTTGATGTGGATTAGAGGAGATTAACTTGCTGAGAAGACAGGAGTTAATCACTTACGGCTTTGCCATAGAATGAATCATTCATTGTTAAAGTAGTCAGTAAGAAGTATTAATCCGGAAAGATAAAGCATCTCCAAAGCCTTAACTGATTTCTCATTATTGTTTCTACGTTAATTCTTTACTGCTTTCTTTATTAATTTGTTTTGTACGCCTACAACAACAACCACTATCTTTCTATTCGCCTGACTAAGATCTGCAGGATAACCATTGCTTGCTCAGTCTAACAATCCTCGTGGGATCGACCCTCACTCACCTGCGGTATTAGTTGACGACCTGGTGCACTTGCCGGTGAAGTTGTGCGAGTTCAATTTCACATACCAAGTTTTTGGCGCCGTTGCCGGAGATTGTTCGAGATTGACAAACTATCGGTTGTCTTGTTGCTTAGATCAGGAACTTTTTACTAGTTTTTCTTTTAATTGCTTTGCTTGTTAATTTTCGAACATTATTTAAAATATTTTTCAAAAATTTCATCTTTAGTCAACTCTTTCTTTTGTTCGAATCTTGTGTCAAGTTTTAAGTTGGGTGTTTCTTAGTAGTTTCGATTAATTATTTTTCTTTCTTCTTGAATTTCGAAAATTGTTCTTGTTTTCTTTCTTTGTGTTAGCAATTTTTAGGTGTTTGCTCTTGTTTGATTTCAAAATTCTTAAGTTTGGTGTCTTTTGGTATTTTTTTCTTTATATTTTTCAAAATTAGTGTCATTGGATTTAAAAAATTTTTAAATTTGGTGTTATCTTTTTCTTTCTTTTTGAATTTCAAAAATTAAAAAAAAAACCCTTCATTTGAAATTTTCAAAATTTTTAAATCTTTTCCCTATCTTAATTTTAATATTTTAAGTTTTGTGTCCCGTTAGTTATCTTCTTGTTTGATTTAATTTATTTGTTTATCTTTATATCATTTATCTTTATCTTATCTTGATTTTTAAAATTTTGTTATCTTATCTTTATTTTAAAATTCAAAATTTAAAAGTTTAGTATTTTGTTAGTTTCTCTTCTTTTCAAATTTAAATTTCAAAATCTTGTTTTGATTTTTTCTTCTCTATTTTTTGGAAACTTCATTTTTAATTTCAAATCTTTTTAATTGGTTGTTTACCTTATCTTGTTTTAATATTAAGTTTAGTTTTTCTTTAGTTTCTCTTTCTTTCTAATTTAAATTTCAAAATCTTTATTTGACTTTCTCCTTCTAATATTGAAATTCTTTCAAAATCAAATCTCTTATTTTTAATTTTCAAATCTTATCATATCTTGTTTCTTTCTCTTGATTTTTTCTTTCTAAATTTTTTATTTCAAAATCTTTGTTCGACTTTCTCTTGTTTTTAATTTTATCTTGATTTTGTCTTGATTTTCTTTTTAATTTTTGATTACAAGTTTATTTATTTTCCGTAAATTTTTGAACTTATCTTATTTATCTTTCTCTTTATTTTAAAAATTTTGTTTTAAGTTATCTTATCCTTATTTAATTTCAAATTTTAACTTTGGTGTCTTTTAATATTTCCTTTTTCTTTTTAAATTTCAAAAATTTCAAATCTTTTCTTTTGCTTTTTAATTGACTTTTCCTTTTTAAAATTTTCAAATCATATCTTGTTTATCTTTCTTGATTCTAGTTATTTAACTTTTCATTTAAATTCAAATTTTAAATTCAATTTTTAAGTTTGGTATTTTCTTTAGTTTTTCTTTCTTTCAAATTTGAATTTCAAAATCTTTAAAACCTTTTCTTTCTAATTTTAGAAAATTTTAAATTAAATACTCCATCTCTATTTCCAAATCTTTCCTAGCTAATTGTTTACTTTATCTTGTTTTATTCAATTTTTTTAGTTTGGTGTTTCTTTAACTTTACTTTTTCTTTTTTTTTTTTGAATTTCAAAAATTTTTAAACCCCTTTCTTTCTAATCCTTTTTTTTATTTTTCGAA
>NC_029790.2:40144203-40201111 GCF_000816755.2 Arachis ipaensis
TACTTTTTTATTTTCTATTTTTTTATTTTATTATTTTCAAATTTTTATTAAAAAAAATTTTGAATTCTTATTTCTTTTGAATATCTCACTAGGAGCTCTTTAGACTTTGACATGGAGACTCCTACTCTTCTTTGTCTCTTGTTTGTATAGGAACACTAAAATCACTATGGATCAGAATGAGGGTGCTCAACCTAGAAGATTCTTGGGGTCATATACAGCTCCCTTCCCCGACTTCTATGGAAGGAGCATTAGTATACCTCCTATTGGAATAGATAATTTTGAGCTCAACCCGAAATTGATCACGTTAGTGAAGAAAAACTATCAGTTTCATGAACAACCCCAGGAAGACCCCACCAAATTCATCTCTGACTTCTTGCAAATCTGTGACACTGTACGGACCAATGGAGTGGATCCCGATGTCTACAGGTTGCTACTCTTCCCATTTCCTGTAATGGATCAGGCCAAGGACTGGTTGGATGGTCAACCTAAGGAGAGCCTGAACACCTGGAGTAAGGTAGCCAACAAGTTCCTGAACAGATATTCCCCCCCTCCCCAAGAAGGTTGAGTAAACTATGGAAGGATATTCAGGCCTTCAAACAAGAGGAGGGCGAGTCTCTCTATGATGCTTGGGGGAGATACAAGTCAATGCTCAAGAAATGTCCCGTTGAGATGTTCACCCATTGGGTCAAGCTGGATATCTTCTATAATAGACTCCTAGATATAGGCCAAATGTCCGTGGATCATTCTACAGGAGGCTCCCTACATATGATGAAAACACCTGAAGAAGCCCAGGAGCTCATTGAAACAGTGGCTAACAATCAAAACTTGTACATAGAAGAAAGACCCAAAGCCAGAAGGGAGCCTAAGCAGGAATCTGCCACAGACGAAATCCTAGCTCAGAATAAAAAATGGCTGAAAGGTTAGACCTTTTGACAAGATAGTTAGAGTGCATGCGGGAATTCACAAGGAGCCAACACAGCATGGTACCGGAGAACCAAGCCTCCCTCAAGAGCTTGCAAACAGAATTGAGCCAGACAAAACAAAGACTATCCAAGCAGACAATTGAGGAATGTCAAGCGATTAAATTGAGGAGTAGAAAGATCTTGGATGCTCATCCTCAGAGTAATGAAGCACAGGATGAAAAAGAGACACCAGAAAGTGAAATTACAGCAACCCAAGACACCACCAAGGAAGTTGAACGCCCAGGAGGGGGTAGAGTGAAAGTAGAACTTCCAAGAGGGAGTAGGGTAGACGTTGAATGCCTAGAAAAGGGGATAATAGACATCAATTCAAAAGACGTTCCCCACAGGCACCCTGACAACCCCTTTCCAGTCACTCTGGACACTCATCCTGCATTACCAAGGCCCCAAAGTACAGAGCCAAGTTGCCATAACCTCAGAAACCTCAGAGACCTCCTAACACTCTTCCTAGAGTCACAGAGGTGAATCCAAGAGAAGAGTGTAAGGCTCTTATTAGGACCAAAGAGGCTGAGCCTAAGGTGGTACACACTATTGAGGAACTAAATGAAAAAGAGGCTCAAGAAGAGGCTTGAAGCACATTGTTACACGCCCTTCTTATGGGAAGAAAGCCTGAAGTACCACACCCTCAGAAGTCCCAAAAGGAGACCAAGGATGAGCACCACTCACAATGCTTGGAAGGCTCTAAGAAGTTTCAAATCAATATTTCTTTTGCTGAGGTTTCGGAGCAAAGACCTCTCTCTTCTGCACTCATAAAGAGCTTATCCATAAAAAAGAGAAGGTCTGCAAGAAGGAATCTAACCCTACCCTAACAAGCAAGGAGAATCAAGCTGATAACAATAAGATAAAGCTTTTTAGGAGGAATTCACATCCGAGGGCACTAATCTTCTCCTCTTCTCCCATAGAGTCATTTCTTTTAACCAATTGAAAGAAGAGGAAGAAAATTCAACATTCAAGTGTCAACCTAATGACATTAAAGAAGCGCTTGTTGGGAGGCAACCCAACCATAAGTATCATATAGTATTTTCTTCTTTTCTATTTTCCTTTTGTTACTTTAGTTTGATTTCATATTATTTAATTTTCTATTGTTTTTCATAGTTTTCTTAGATTTTCTAACATTTGCGATCATATGTAGCCATTAGAACAGAAACAAGAACGCATAAGAGAGAAACAGACCACCCCGGAGGGTGCCCTTACTGGCATTCAACGCCAGAAGGGAGGAGAGAGCTTGGGCGTTCAACGCCCATAAGGGAACATAGAGGATTGACGGGTGGAAATCAGATTCCCACACAAAAGTCACCGGCAAGTGTACCGGGTCGCATCAAGTAGTAATAACTCACAAGAGTGAGGTTGATCCCACAGGGATTGATGGATTGAGCAATTTTAGTTAGGTGATGAATTTAGTTAAGCAAACAGTTGATGAATTGAGTGATTTTGATTGACAGAAGATAAATTGCAAGTAAATAGAAGTGTAGAATGTAAATTGAGCAGAAGAATAGAGTGCAGAAGGTAAATTGACTGAATCTAAAGGTGCAGAAAGATTAAATTGCATGAAAATTAGAGTGCAAGAGAGTAAATGAACTGAAACTTAAATTGCAAGAAAAGTAAATAGCTGAAACTTAGAGTGCAAGAAATGTAAATTTACTGAATCTAAATTGCTGGTAAATGTAAATTGCTTGAGAAGTAAAAGGATTTGGGTGCCGGGACTTGGAATTGAACAAGCAATTGCAAAGTAAAGTAAATCAAAAAGCTCTGAGATGCAAGATTTCAGATCCGGATCTCAGTAGCAAGAGCAGAAATGGAAAATAGCTTCAAGAAACAAAATAGCAAGGAAACTTGAGTAAATTATGAAATCCTAAAGAGAAACTGAAGATCGAAGAAGAACACTGAAATTAGAAACCAGATCTAAATCTCAATTACTCTCTTGATCAAGCAGAAGTTAAATTACATAAGAAATGAAATTTAAAACAGTAAAAGAAACTCATGTCCAAATTCAATAGAATTCTTCAATCTCAATCCAAAAACCCAAAACAGAAAAGTAGAAGTTGCAGATGAAAGAAATTGAAAACAGAAAACTAAATTCAGATCTAATCCTTAGAACAGTTAAAAAGAGAGTTATAAGATGATTCTCAGGTTTAGAATCAATGGAGCTCTTCAATCTCAATTCCAATTCCAAGAATAGAAATTAAAAGTTGCAGAAGAAAGAAAATGCAGAAAGAAAACTAGATCTAAATTCCCAAATCCCAAATTCAAAACAATGGAAAATTAAAAGTGAGCTAAAGGTAAAACTAAAAATATGAGCCAAAGGTTTTTTTACAAATCAAACTTAGTCCAATTTATACACTTTCTATTTTGGTCTTCAAAGCTTGGAGTGGGCTTTTCCAATTTGGCCTTGAATGGATGGACCAGGAGTGGCTTGGTTCAAGTGAAGTGGGGTGCATGGGTTTGCTCCCAGGCTAGTGCTCCGCTTGGTTGTGTAAGCATAGCGCTCACTTTCCTTTGGCCTAGCATGCTTTTAGTGTAGCACTCACTAAGTGAGCATTGTGCTCAATATTTGAGCGCTATGTCTTGTGTTGAGTGCGTTTCCCCTTTTAAGCCTTGGTGATCCCCTTTTTGTATGATGCGCTCCCTTATTTCCTTGGTTGAGAGGCACGACAATGCTTGCTTCTTTTGAGCATAATGCTCACTTATTTGAGCGCTATTTGAGCGCTCTTTGCCCCCTCTTTGGTTTGATGCACGACAATGCTCACTAGAGTGAGCATAGCGCTCACTTGATTGAGCACCAGCCTTTGCTGGACTTGCTTCCCTTGCTGAAGAGCACGCAAATGCTCACTAGAGTGAGCATAGCGCTCACTTAATTGAGCACCAGCCTTGGATGCTAGTCTTTGGTTCCAAGCTTAAGAGCGCCACGCTTTATTTTCATGGGCCACACTTTTTAAAGCGTGGCCTAATGTCCAAAGCATGCTCAAACTTCAAAAGTGTGCCAAAAATCCCTTTTTTTACCATTTCTTCACCTACAAGCAATCAAACAACTAATCAAAGCTCCACCAAAATCACTATATCTTTTCATCATTTATAAAATTAATTAATTCTAGCATAAAACCTATGATTTTGTGCAAAATACATGATGTTTAATTGATTCAATATAACCATGAAAATCCACTCCAATTACTTACTTATGGTACAAGAAAGTGCATAAAACCTAATGAAACTAATGGAAAATGCTTGAAAAGCTAGCATAAGATGACTTGTCATCACAACACCAAACTTAAATCTTGCTTGTCCCCAAGCAAGCACTAAACATGAGAAGAAATGAAATCAAACAGAGAAGCATACATGTCCTTATTTAGCAGATAGTTGAACTTGGTTCATGGGTTTTATGCAGACAAATGCAGCTCAATTATTTTTAGCTATCTGATATGGAATGTCTCTTTGATGGTTCACTAGAGTTGCTGCTATAATGCCTTGCTCTTTGATTGATCCCTGTTAGCTTTTCTTTCTTTCTTTCTTTTTCTTAGAAAGCTTATTTCTTAATGAAAGCTTGGTGGCAAGTGTTGCAGCAGCCTTTCGGCTCAATTTTTGCTCAACACTTCTTTACCACAGACACTTGGCTTACAAATTCTTCCTAGGAACATTGATGCCCAGCATCTCTTTGGATCACTAAATGCTTTGTAACTAGGTTGCTCTTGATAATGGACTTTCGGTTGGTAATCCCGGATTAGTTAATCCAAGTGACCAAGTTTTAAAATACTCCTCAGAACCTAATTGTCCACACATATCCTAGTACAAAAAGCACCACAGGCATATGTCCTAAGGTCCAAGCTATTGGTGTCTAGCTTTATTATTTGTTTCTTTGCCAATTCTTGGCTTTTCTTTTTTTTTTCTTTCTTATTTTGCTTCATTCTCAAGGGATGCTCATTAATAAAAGGTTTTATAGCAGCAGCTTAGTTCACACTACAACGAACACTCTATTATGCAGCTTTTATTTTTTTTGAGCTCATCATCTTAATTAAGCATTTACCACCACAATTTCAATTCTAATTTCTACAACATTGGACAATCACTTTCTTTTTCAAACATTTTCTCTTATTGATGCATAAAGGGGGACAAAACAGAATTTAGCAGATGAATGATGACAAGCACAATGCAATTCCTAAAAAAACTACTCAAGATGTGAAAATGCAGAACATAAAACATTTGGAGGCATATCATATTTCAGATATGCATCATCCTTATTTAATAAAAGACTATAAAAAGAACTCCACCACCTCTAGTTGTCTTGATCTTTCCCTTTGCTGCTTTCTCCTTTCTTCTTCTTCTTCTTTCTTTCTTGGGGTTCTTCAACAGGGCACCTTCTATCCCAAATTTGGTCTACCTGATTCCAAAGTCCAGCATCCTTCAATCCTTTTTGCATGTGTGCTGTTTATTTATTGGCTAGTGCTCTCTGATGATCAATCAACTCTTGGAATTGCTCAAATAGCTTGATCTGTTGGTTCAATGTTGTCATGCTATGGACTACATAGTCCAACTTTGCTTAAGTTGCTATATCATACTCTATTCTATCCACATACCTGTGTTCTCCAATTGTATGATATATGTTTTTCCATTGGTAGAGATTTTGGGTGTACTCCCCATACTTGGCCTGTCATAGGAACAATCCATTAACTGGTTCTTGAACGTTTGTTGATTGTTACTTTTGCCCCTCAAGAATTCTTGCTTGAAACTTCCTTTTTTGTTCCAACAGCTGGAGCTGGAAGTTGTCTTGCTTGTCCATCATTTGCTGCTGACACTGTTGTTGTTGCTCACGATCTTTCAAATACTACTCCTATTACCTCAAGTATTGCTCTTATTGCCTCATATATTGCTCTTATTGTTGCTCCTGTGCTTTCATGAGTTGTTGAGACATTTCTTCAATGGCTCTTTGCATTTGGCTCAGTCCAGTGCACTAGGAGCTTGCTCTCCTTCCACTTGTGGTCTCCCTCTCCTTCCTTGATCTCTTCTCTCTTCTTGGGTGTCATCAACACCATCCATTCTCTGTTTGGTGATTCCTCTGCTTTCTTTCACCTTAACTGTATCTTCATCCTTAAAAAGTACCCCAGCCCTATTTCACAACCTTAGAATAGTGCTTGGGTGACCAAGCCTTCTTTTGCTTGTATCCTCAGCTATCTCCTGAATGCTATCTGCTATGAGCTGTGGGATGTTGATTTCTCCTCCCCTCAAGATGCAATACATCAAGATGGCTCTCTCGATTGTGACTCCTGAGGTATTCGCAGTAAGGAGTATATATCTCCTCACTATCTCATACCACTCTTTGGCTTCAGGTATGAGATCTATTCTTTTCAAGTGGCTTGGAGTTCCCTCTGAGTCCCTTTCCCATTCTCTGCCTTCAAAGCATAACCCATATAATATTTCATCAGGGTCATTCTCACCCTGCAGTCTTTTCTCAAAGCTAAGTTCTCCATAGGTTATTACTCTCAACTGTAGGACTTTCATAATGGATGGTGGACTAAAATCTACCTCAACACCCCTAACATAGCTCTTATAAAGAGGGCTGTTCTTGCTTGTCTTTACAGCATTTGCGTAGAATACCCTTATCATGACTGCACTTATATCTGTGAGGGGCTCACACAAAAGTTCCCATCCCCTCTCTGAAGTGATTCTCCTCATGATAGGATACTCTCCATCATGAAGTCTAAAGCCCATCTCTGGAATGATGTCATTCGATTCCATGATTCTATGATACCTTGATTTATGAAACTGAGATTTAAATCTCCTTGTATCATAATTTGATGGTTTGGCTACAGCTGGTTCTTTTCCCTTTCTTCTTTTGAAACTTGATGAAGCCATGAATTTGGATAGAAGGTGGAAAGAGAAAGAGAATGAGCCTTGCTTAAGGTACGGCTTTAAGATGGAGAGGAGAGGACGTTGGGTGTTATGTGTTATCTTTTGGGTGAAGAGGGTCTGTTGTAACATGTTTAAGAGGAAGGTGTAAATGAAACAAAGGCAACTAGGTGAAGAAGTCCTATTTGAGTAAAGAGGGGATATGTGAGCTAGGAAGTGCTGCTGCCAATTTATAGCCGAGGCATGAATCATTGAAACAAAACTACAAGTGGGAAGGTTCGATTAAGCAAAAATGAAGGGTGTAGATTAAGTGAAGCATTGTAGAAAGCTTATAGCATGGACGACTTGCATGCAAAGATGAAGGAGGACAAGGGTTGCTCCCCCATTGGGTGCATATGGTTTGGCCTCCAAGGTATTCAAGCATGCAGATTTTGTCTCTAAGAAAGCACCATTCCCTAGGAACATGTGACTCTCTTTTCATCTTGTGATAACCGTGCATGCTCCCTTTTGTCTTCTTCTCAATCTCCCTTGTACCTATACAATTAATTAAAGGCAATGGTAAGCTAAAGGTTTGAAGTACAGTGGTGTAATGCCAAGTAATAAAGAAAAATAAAATTCTACATGTTCCTTATTTATAAATAACCAATTATGCTCCTTAGATTTTGGACAGAAATTGGTGGACACCAAACTTGTTCTCTGCTAAAGGATCCATATAAAACTCAAAGAGTATCCGCCCTAATTGGTACATTCATTATAAAGAACATTTTATTTTCTACCATAATACCATAAACTTAAAAAAAAATATGAAGCAATGTATGGTTCATCTATTCATAAATTTGATCCTTTGAACAAAAATGATTTTTCTGAAATTCACTGCATATGTAGACACCAAACTTAATGTTTGGCTATATACTTCAACAAAATGAATGAGTATACATCCTAAGATGGTTATATGATCAATCATGCTTGAAAATCTATTTTAAAGTGCCTTTAGGCACACCAAACTTAGGAGTCAAGCATATGCTCAAAAATGATATGTACAATTATCAAATTCTACTCATAAGAGCTCAAATTTATGCTAGAAAAACCAGTGATTATTGAAACTAAAATAACAGCAAGAACATTAAATCATGGGCTGCCTCCTATGGAGCGCTCTTTTATTATCACTAGCTTGACATTGGTCCCTTATTAGGGTGGTTGATGATTGTGGTGCTTCAATTTGTCTCCTCTCACTGTGAGCTTTCTTCCTGTATGTTGATGGTCAATCTCCACATGCTCCAGTGAGAATACCTTGTTGATGGTGTAGTAATCATCAGTCTGTGGATTTGTCCCCAACTGTTGGTAAATCAGCTATACTGTATCTCCCTTTGAGAATCCTTCAGTTGGGATTTTTTTGTTTTTCCACCATTTTGGAGCCTTTTTCTTGCTTTTCTTTCCCTTTTTTGGTGATCCTTCTGCTTTGACAGTGGGTTGTATTTTGGGATCTGTCTTCTTAGTGGCCAACACCTCACTTTCTTCTTACTTTCTCTCCTCATTCTGTACAGTCTCATTCTCCTATTGTCCTGCTTTGCTGCTTATCTCTTACTTTGGAAGAGAACTAATGAGTATCTCGTTGGATTCTTCCTTCCAATGCAAGTCTTCTCTGTCATCCTTCATGCAATCTTCATTTTCATCAGTATGCTGTGCTTTTGGAAAGACATTCAGAGTAATGCTCTCATCATGTACCCTTAGGGTCAGTTCTCCTTGTTCAACATCTATGATGGCCCTTGCTATGGCCAGAAATGGTCTTCCCATGATAATAGAGTCACTCCCTGATGCCAGGGTATTTAGGCCAGTTTCACTGACCTTTTCTTTACTGTTTTTAGGGTAGTTTCATGCATTTTCCTAGAAAATAAGCTAGTTTTGGGTAGATATTCACTTACATCTTTATTCAAGCATACATTGTGCACTTTACATGATTTCATGAGGATTTTGCATGAATTTAATGATAAATTGGATGTTGCATTTCTCATGACTTGGATTAGAACTTTGATGCACTTTATTGCTTGATTTCAGGACAAAAGAAGCAAGGAAGAACCACGTTAGTGATGACAAGTCATCTTAGCCTAGTTTCACTAGCCTTTTTCTTTAATTTTAGTAGGTTTTATGCACTTTCTTGCATTCTAAGTAAGTAATTTGGAGTGAAAATGCATGACTTCTTTGAATCAAACAACCACTAATTATTTGATGCTAAATCATGAGGTTGAAGCCAAATTTAATTGAATTTTAATGATTTATAAACCTTGTGAATTTAGTGATACTTTGATTGGTTGATTTGGTTAATTGTAGGTGAAGAAAGAAGAAAAGAAGAAAAGTGTGGCACAAGAAGTGTGCCCAAAGGAAAGAAAACGTGCCCAAGGAAGCAAGAAGCGTGCCAAAAGGAAAGAAAAAGCATGATCACTTTGAGGAAGAATGGGAAGCTAAGTTGAAAAAGCTAACTGAGCTTCATAAGGAATGGAAGGAGAAGGAAGCTACAAAGCTAAGTTAAAATAGTTAACTTAGCACTAAAGAAAGCAAGGAATGGGTGCAAAGCTAAGTTAACTAAGTTAACTTTATTGGGGACCTCTTCAAATTAATTCAAGATGAAATTCCATGAGTGAAGCCACCAAGATTCGAACCAAGGACCAAGGAGAAGGCAAGGAACGTTCCTCACAAAAGATTTTAAGAAGAAATAGCCAAAATGCATCCTCCATGGTTCGAACTTGGAACCACACGCTACTCCTTGCAAGGGAATTTGAGAATAAATAGCTAGAATGCTTCCTCCAGGACTTGAACTTGGGTATTCTTTGAAACATAAGGAAGGAGTGCCACCAAGCTTGCAAGGAAATACAAGGAAAATAGCTTTATTGCTTCCTCCAAGTTTCGAACTTGGGTATTCTTGGAAACATAAGGAGGAGTGCCCACTCATCCAAGGAAATTAGCTCCAAAGGTGTCCTCCACTTGCTCCCACCAGGATTTGAACATAGGACCTTGAGGCCAAAAGCAAAGGCGCTACAAGGGAAGCTAAGTTGGAAATTCCGACTGAGCATTGCTTCTCCCATTCTTCCCCACACTTTGGCGCACAAGTTTGCACACCAAGGGGGCTGTCATGCGCATCATGACACGGGCAGCACCAAATTGGCGCAACAAAGCTCAACACAAGGAAAGCTCAGTTGGTTTTTCCAACTGAGCATTGAACTTCCACACTTTGGCGCACCAAGGCTGGGACGCACGCGCACCTTGACACGGCAAGATGCCATGAAGCGCACCAAGGAAGGCTTGCACACCACACTTGACATGGATGGAGCATGCTTGAAAGCTAAGTTGGATTTTCCAACTGAGCTTTCCCCTGGAGGTGTAATTTGGGCTAGGAATTGGATTAAAAATCCAATTTAATTCATTTCTTCACCAAATCAAAAGCCCACCCAAATTCCAAAATCCAAGAATAGAAAGTGTATAAATAGGAGTTAGTTTGATGTAATTAGGACCCTTTTGACACTTTTAGATTTTACTTTGAATTTTCCTTTAATTGTCATTTTCATTTTTGGAGCTTTTACTTTGAATTTCTGAGAACTTGGGAGGAGAATTGATCTCTCTCCTTCTTGGTTCTTGCTTGAGCACTCTTTTATTTTCTTGCTTTGGATCTTGGGTGGAGAATTGAAGAACTTCTGTTTCAATCTCACCTTGAGATCTCTTGTTTACTTTCTCTGCATAATTGAATTTCACTTTCTGTTTACCGCTTCATCTTCTCTTTAATTCTGCAATTTACTCTTCTTCACTTCTTTTGCAATTGTTCTTGTTGGATCAAGGAAGGATTTGAGATCTAGACTTGTTATCTAGTCTCTTCCACCCTGAGATCTTCAACCTCTTTTACTTTGCTGCAAATTAAGCACTGCCTTTTTGTCTTTATAATTCTCAAAGCACTTTTACTCTTCTGTTTGAGATCCACTCCAATTTAATTCATCTTTTACTTTGCTGTTTGATGCAATTTAATTCTGCTTGTTTAATTTCTGCAATTCCAACTCCCAATCCCTTTTACAATTCAAGCAATTTACATTTCTTGCACTTTAAGATTCAGTCATTTACATTTCTTACAATCTAAGTTTCTGCAATTTACTTTACTTATTCTTTAAGATTCAGCACATTTACTTTCCTGCTCTTTCATTTACTGCAAATCACCCTTGCCCTTTTACAATTCATGCAATTTAGTTTCTGCAAAGCACAAACCACTCAACCAATACTTGATTCGCTTGACTAAATCAACCACTAAACTAAAATTGCTCAATCCTTCAATCCCTGTGGGATCGACCTCACTCCTGTAAGTTATTATTACTTGATGCGACCCGGTACACTTGCCAGTGAGTTTTGTGTTGGATCGTTTTCCACACGATCAAGTTTTTGGCGCCGTTGCCGGGGATTGATTAGATTGACAATGATTAAGTGAAGTAGAGATCTAGATCAAGCACTTTTTATTTTTCTATTTTTGACTAACACACTAACTGTTTGAATTTTTGCTTAAGCCAATTAACATTTCACTTCAGCCATGGATTGAAGTGTTGTTGCTTTCTGGTGTTGTGATTTTTATGCTTTGGTTGTATGTCAGGTACAAGGAGAATTACACCCACTTTTTGTGAACAAGACGAAAGAACCCTCAGAAGATTAAGAAGAGCTGAAAGAGGGAAAAACATTATTGGAGAAGAGGAGTCAGAAGAAGAATTCCAAGATATGGAGGAACACTTAACAAACCCACCAAATGGGGCTGAAGGAGCAGCCAATAACAACAATAATCCACCACAGAGAAGAGTCTTAGCTTTCTACACAAGTGCAGATCCTAGACATTGTGGGAGTAGCATTCTTACCCCAAATGTTAATGCAAATAACTTTGAACTAAAGCCACAACTCATCACCTTGGTTCAAAACAATTGTTCTTATGGAGGAGGACTACTTGAAGACCCTAACCAACACTTGTCCACCTTCTTGAGGATTTGTGACACTGTCAAAACCAATGGTGTGCACCCTGACAGGTGGCCAACAACCAATATTTCTTTGCTCACCAAAGGCAACGCCAACCATCACAAAGGAAAGGAGTGATGGAGTTGGAAGGAGTGGACTCAATCTTGGCACAAAACAAAATGATGCAGTAGTAAATTCAACAACAATTTGAGCAAATGGCCAAGAGGATTAATAGCCTCCAAGTTGCAGCAGTTAATACAAGCCAACCATCATCTACATGGGGACAAAATGAAGAAACTCAAGAGGAGCAACAGCAAGAGCAAGTCCAGTACATGCACAACCAAAATTCTGGGCCAAATGAAGTCTATGGTGACACCTACAACCCTTCTTGGAAAAACCACCCAAATCTTAGGTGGAGAGACAATCACAACCAAAATCAACAACCATGGCAGAGAAACTCAAATCAAAACACTTCAAGAAATAACCAAAACCACAATCAGCAGCAAACTAACCAAAACTCTTACAGAAAACCCCAAAACAACTACCCCAACCCCAACCATTACCCATCCAATAACCAAACCTCAAATCAGATCACTTACCCTCAACCCTCAATACCCCACAATCAACCAATCTCACAAGAATCTCAAACAACTTGGAGCTCCTAATGGAAAAAATGATGAAAACTCAAGAGATGACAGTGAGGAACCAAGAAGCCTCCATGAAAAATATGGAACGGCAAATTGGACAACTCTCCAAGCAGATCACCATTGAAAGGTCATCAAACTCACTACCAAGTGACACCATTCCCAATCCAAAAGAGGAGTGCAAGGCAATACAACTGAGGAGTGGAAAAGTCCTGGTGAAAAATGAAGAAGCAACCAAGAAGCCAAAAGAAAGTGATAAGAAACAAGCTGAAAAAGAGAAGGCCAATGGTGAAGATGTAACAGCAAGCAAACAAACTCAGAATCAAGCTCAAGAAAAAGAAGATTAGCCACAAAAATTAAGAAAGGGAAAGGAAGTAGTTGAGGAGCCAACTAAGGACCAAAGGCAGGGAATGAACTTCACTCCTCCCTTGCCATATCCTCAAAGGCTCAACAAGGAGACTAAGGATCAACACTTCCCAAAATTTCTTGAAATTTTTAAGAAGTTAGAGATCAATATTCCCTTAGCTGAAGCACTTGAGCAAATGCCCCTGTACGCAAAGTTCTTGAAGGAACTTATCAACAAGAAGAGGGGTTGGCAAGTTAATGAAACCGTACTGCTCACTGAGGAATGCAGAGCACTAATCCAGAAGGGACTTCCTCCCAAACTTGAGGACCCTGGGAATTTCTTTCTACACTGCGCCATTGGTAGTATGACCATCAAGAAGGCGATGTGTGACTTGGGAGCTAGTATCAATCTAATGCCTGCCTCCCTAGTGAAAAAGCTAGGCATAAAAGAGGTGAAACCAGTGCAGATGTCTCTAGAATTGGTGGACAAATCAGTGATATGCCCTATGGGTATAATTGAGAACCTTCTAGTCAAGGTAGACAGATTCATCTTCCCTGCAGATTTTGTGATCCTGGATTCGAATCAGGATGAGGGCGACTCCATTATACTCTTAGTCTATCAACAACTGGGAACAGACCAACAGACTAACGATTACTATACTGTAAGCAAAATATTATCACTAGAACATGCTGAGATAGAGCACCAAGGAACAAAGAAGAAGCTCACGATCAGAGGGGACAAATTGAGGCACTACAGTCATTAACCGCCACAAAAGAGGGAGTCAATGTCAAGCTAGTGACAATAAAAAAGCGCTTGTTGGGAGGCAACCCAACCTGAGGTAGTTTCTTTCCATAGTTATTTCAATAAAGAGGTTAATTAGCCTTATCTATATTGCAAAAAGCTAAGTTTGGTGTTGCACACCAAAGCAATATAAGGGAGAATGAAGGATTTTAAGTTTGGTGTTCCATCAAAATAACATCATAAAACATATTCTCACCCCCTACATAATGCTAGCTTTGAGCACTTAGATAAACTAGTTAACTAGTTTGCTGTTTCCAAATCATTAGTTTATTCCTTTTGGAAAAAAAAAAAAAAAAAAAAAGTTCACATATAAATTGTTGCATGAGGAATATAGGCAAGGGACTAAGTTTGGTGTTCACATACCAAAGTAAGTTCGAGAGCCACACACATACAAGCTTTGTAGATTTACCAACACCTAAAAGGGTTGAACAGCAAGCAACATTTGAGGAGCAGGCAGAAAAATAGCCAACAAATTAAAAGAACACCTGAAATACAACTCAAAAGGAGCAATTTGAAGTAAGAATGGAAAACTACAACTCAACAGGTTGTATCTATTCTTGATCCTTGTTGTTATGTAATGAATTAATTCAGAGAATCTTTTATGTCTGGCTGGAATGATTATTTAGTTTCAAGTGGAAGTACATGTTAAAGAAAGCTATCTGCATAATTTTTGCTTGAAAGTCATCTGCATAATAATTGTCATCACTCATTAACTGGAATACCTTGTCTTGTCTCCCTTGCTGTTTGAATAAAAGAAAAGATGTTTGATTTAGAAAAGTCATTGTTCAATGTTGCAAAAGTTAGAAAGAAGTTAGTGGTGCTGTGTGCTTGATTAAATTATTAGCTCATGGAATAAATGTTGCAGAATGACTTGTTTCTTAAAGCTTAAGCTAGTTGGCTGCTATGATCCTTCAATTAATGAAAGTCCCTTGAAAATAAACCAAAACAGAAAGAAAAAGAAAGAAGAAAAGCCAAAAGTTGGCAAAGAAACAAAACAATAAGGCTAGACACCAATAGCTTGGACCCTAGGACATATGCCTGTGGTGTTTGTGTACTAGGATATGCTTGGACAAGTAGGTTCTAAGGAGTATCTTAAAACTTGGCAACTTAGATCAACTGATTTGGGATTGTCAACTGAAAGTCCACAATAAAGAGCAACCTAGCTACAAAACATTTAGTGATCCAAAGAGATGCTGGGCATCAATGATCCTAGGAAGAAAGAAGTGAGCCATGTGTCTGTGGTGAAAAAAAATGTTGAGTGAAAATAAGCCAAAGGCCATTGCAACATTTGACACCAAGCCTCTAATAGATAATAAGCTCTGAAATGCAAAAGAAAGAAGAAAAAGCTAACAAGGGAATTTAGCAAAAAGGTAAGGAATCATAGCAGCAACCTTGGTGAACCCTTAAGGAAACATTGTTTGTTTTGACAGCAAGTAATAAATGAGCTATTTTTAATCTGCATAAAACCCCATAAACAAAATTCAACTAATTGCCTGATAAGGACATGTATGCTTATCTACTTCATTCTATCTTCTCTTATGTTTAAGTGCTTGCTTGGGGACAAGCAAGTTTTAAGTTTGGTGTTGTGATGACAAGTCATCCTAGCCTAGTTTCACTAGCCTTTTTCTTTAATTTTAGTAGGTTTTATGCACTTTCTTGCATTCTAAGTAAGTAATTTGGAGTGAAAATGCATGACTTCTCTAAATCAAACGACCACCACGTAATTGATGCAAAGTCATGAGGTTTAAGCTAAATTTAATTGATNNNCCCTTTGTCACTAACGTTGGACCAAGCTCATAATTGGCCACGTTAGTTGCCACGTTAACTTAGTTAACGTGGCTTCTAACGTTAAGAAGCAAAAAGGGAAGCCAACGTTAGTGACATTCACGTTTGTCACTAACGTTGGCCAAGCTTCCATAAGCCACGTTAACTTCCACTTAACTTAGTTAACGAGGAGGCTAACGTGGAGAGAGCAATGGGTCGCCAATGTTAGTGACACTTACCTTTGTCACTAACGTTGGGGTGAACCACCAAGAGCCACCATGAGCAACGTTAATTCCCACGTTAACTTAGTTAACGTGGCTTCTAACGTTAAGAAGCAAAAGGGAAGCTAACGTTAGTGACATTCACCTTTGTCACTAACGTTGGCCAAGCTTCCATAAGCCACGTTAACTCCCACGTTAACTTAGTTATCGTGGACTCTAACATGAGAAAGAGGGGCACATTGGAACGTTAGTGACAATGTTAAGTGTCACTAACGTTCTCGAACCCACACTGTCACTTAACATTAACACCACTAACGTCCTGAGCTAAAAGTCCCTGCCTACTTCACACTTTCTCTCTACAAGCAAAGCTAAGCCCAATGAAGAAGATAACTGCTTCAAACTCAGGATCCAAAGGCCCAGACCCAAGACTTGAAGAGCCAACTAGAAGATCAGAAGAGTAGTATATATAAGGGTAGCTTTGAATTAGAGAGAGGGCTGGAAATTTTAGGGAGCCTTGTGGCATAAAACTACTCTCTGTATTTTACTTTCTCTGCACTTCTAGTTTTACTTTCATGATGTATTCTCCATCTTTGTTTTCATTTTCCAGAGCTATGAACAACTAAACCCCTTTCATTGGGTTAGGGAGCTCTGTTGTAATTTGATGGATCAATTTTAGTTTTCATTCTCCTTCTTCTATCTTTTCTCTTGATTTTACTAGAAAGCTTTCGATCTTCATCCAATTGGGTAGTTATCTTGGAAAAGAAGCTATTCATACTTGGATCTCGTCTGAACCTTGAAAGAGGAATGAAGGGATCATGCTAGAAATGCTTTCTCATGCTGGACCAAATTAGGTTTGGATGGATATGTGACTATAATCCTTCCAACACTTGATTTGGGAAATGCATGTGGTATAATCAGTGACCATACTTCATCTCTTCTCATGAGCAATTGACCAAGGAATTGGCTATTGATCAAGATTTGAGAGATTGAATTACAAGGAATTGTAATTCGATCACTTAAGATTGCCAAGGAGATCAATGAATGCATTGATTGAGGAAGAGATAAAAATGAACTTGATCCAGAGAATGCAACATCTCCTGAGCCCAATGAACTCCCCATTTCTGATCTTACCCATTCTCTTTAATTTCTGCCATTTACTTTTATGAGCAATTACCCTATTCCCATTTAAGATTCTGCAATTTACTTTCTGCCATTTACATTCAGCTCTTTATTTCTAGCATTTACTGTTTCCGCTATTTACTTTCCTGCCATTTAATTTTTTGCAATTCTCAACTCAAATTCTGGTTCGCTCAGCTAGAACATTCCTCTAATTAAAGTTGCTTGATCAATCAATCTCTGTGGGATTCGACCTCACTCTATTGTGAGTTTTTACTTGACAACGAATTCGGTATACTTGCCGAAGGAAATTTGTTATGAGACAAGTTTTTCGCGTATCAAGTTTATGGCGCCGTTGCCGGGGATTGATTATGTATCAACAATGATTAAGTTGGAGGATAACTAGATTGAGCATTGTTATTTTGTTTGATTTAATTTTCTGTTTGAGCAATTTACTTTCAATTTAGTTAATTTCTTCTCTTCCCCCTACTTTTTCGTTTATTTCCAGTTGTTTACACTCTGTTTCACTCACCTACTAACTGTTTGATATATTGCATCACTCACACTAACAGTAATTCTAACAGAAATACTTTCTGCATCTTTTTTTCCTTGCTTGAGCTTTGTTGGTTGTATGACAGGGAGGAGAAGTGGGGCTTCAACTTCCTTTGATTCTGAACCTGAGAGGACCTTCCTTAGATTAAAGAGGGAAGCAAGAGAAAAACGAGTAGTTAGTGCCAAGGAAGAGGAGGAATACTTTGAACCAAACATGGAAGAAAACATTGAAAACCATCATGAAGAAGAGGCTCACAACCATGGCAGAGAAGGTCGAGCAAATCATGCTAGGGAGGAGAGAAGAGTTTTGGGCTCTTACATCAACCCAAACACAGGAAACTGTGGAAGTAGCATTCAAAAGCCAACCATCCATGTCAACAATTTTGAACTAAAACCACAGCTCATTACCCTTGTTCAGAACAACTGTTCGTTCGGAGGAGGCGTCCAAGAAGACCCCAATCAACATCTAACCACTTTCCTGAGGATACGTGACACGGTGAAGTCTAATGGTGTTCATCCTGATGCCTATAGACTGCTCTTATTTCTATTCTCACTCAAGGATAAGGCAGCCAAGTGGCTGGAGTCTTTTCCGAAGGAGAGTTTGACAACTTGGGAAGATGTGGTGAACAAATTCTTAGCAAGATTCTATCCTCCTCAAAGAATCAACAGGCTGAGAGCTGAGGTCCAAACTTTCAGGCAACAAGATGGTGAGACTCTGTATGAAGCATGGGAGAGGTTCAAGGATCTGACAAGGAGGTGTCCACCAGATATGTTCAACGAATGGGTGCAGCTGCACATTTTCTATGAAGGACTGTCATATGAATCAAAGAAGGCAGTAGACCATTCATCTGGAGGATCTTTGAACAAGAAGAAGACCATTGAAGAAGCCATAGATGTCATTGAGACTGTAGCAGAAAATGACTACTTCTATGAATCCGAAAGAGGGAACACTAGAGGAGTAATAGAGCTAAACAATGTGGATGCACTGCTGGCTCAAAACAAGCTCATCACCAAGCAGCTGGCTGACCTCACCAAGAAGATGGAGAGAAACCAAGTAGCAGCAATTACCACCTCATCAGCAACCCAAGAGGGGGTGAATGTAGATGAAGAAAGTGAGCAGGAGCAGGCCAACTACATTGGAAATTCACCTAGGCAACCATATGACCCATACTCCAAGACCTACAACCCTGGTTGGAGGAATCACCCAAACTTTGGGTGGGGGAATCAACAAGATCAAAGCCAAGATCAGAGACGTCACAACCCTAACAACAATGCAGCTCACCAACAACTCACACAGAGAACATATCAACACCACCATAACAACACTTCTCCACATCCATATCAAAACCAAAATAACACTCCTCATCCTTCCACCTCCAATCCCAATCCACCATCATTTGATGACAGACTCTCAAGGATTGAGAATCTACTTGAAGGCATAGGCAAAGAGATTCAAGACAACAAGGTATTCAAAGAGGAGGTGCGAGCTAGCATCAAGAACCAGGGAGACACCATCAAGAAGCTGGAATTTCATGTGGGATATTTATCTGAAAAGATTTCCAAACCTACTGATAGCTTCCCAAGTGACACAGAAAAAAGTCCGAGAGGTGAAACAAAGAAAGTAAGATGGGAATATTGCAAGATGGTCACTATAAGTGATAAGGAGATTGAGGTCAAGCCAAGCAAGCCGTCAGAACAACCTGGAGATACCTCAGCAGAGGAGAAGGAAAAAGATCACCAAGAACCAAAAATCTCACAACAGGAGCTGCTGAGACTCTATGCACCCTTTTCCCCAACTACTCAATGGTGTTGTGGAGAAGAGAATATACTCAAGATTTCTTGACTTGTTCACATTTCTGCATGTAAACATACCGTTCATCAAGACCATCCAACAAATGCCTACATACATCAAGTATATGAAGGCACTGCTTCCCAAGAAAAGCTCACTCAAGGGAGGCCAAACTATAGTGATGAACAAGGAATGCAGTGTAGGTGGATAGGAGGGCCTAAAGGAATAAAATCCTGGTCTAAGCGGCTAAACCAAGCTGTCCCTAACCATGTGCTTGTGGCGTGTGGATCGAGTTACTTTTAGGGATGTTTTCACTAGTTTTTATGTTAAATTCACATTTCTGGACTTTACTATGAGTTTGTGTGTTTTTCTGTGATTTCAGGTATTTTCTGGCTGAAATTGAGGTACTTGAGCAAAAATCAGATTCAGAGGTTGAAGAAGGACTGCTGATGCTGTTGGATTCTGACCTCCCTACACTCAAAGTGGATTTTCTGGAGCTACAGAACTCGAAATGGCGCGCTTCCAATTGCGTTAGAAAGTAGTCATCCAGGGATTTCCAGCAATATATAATAGTTCATACTTTGGCCAAGAATAGATGATGTAAACTGGTGTTCAACGCCAGCTTTCCGCCCAAATCTGGCGTCCAGCGCCAGAAAAGGAGCCAAAACCAGAGTTGAACGCCCAAACTGGCACAAAAGCTGGCGTTCAACTCCAAGAAGGACCTCTACACGTGAAACACTCAAGCTCAACCCAAGCACACACCAAGTGGGCCCCAGAAGTGGATTTATGCATCAATTACTTACTCATGTAAACCCTAGTAGCTAGTTTATTATAAATATGACATTTTACTAGTCTTTTTGACCATCTTTGGACGCCTGGTTCTTAGATCAGAGGGGCTGGCCATTCGGCCATGCCTGGACCTTTCACTTATGTATTTTCAAATGGTAGTGTTTCTACACTCCATAGATTAAGGTGTGGAGCTCTACTGTTCCTCAAAGATTAATGCAAAGTACTACTGTTTTCTATTCAATTCATCTTATTTCGCTTCTAAGATATTCATTCGTACTTCAATCTGAATGTGATGAACGTGACAATCATCAGCATTCCCTATGAACGCGTGCCTGACAACCACTTCCGTTCTACCTTCGACTGAATGAGTATCTCTTAGATCTCTTAATCAGAATCTTCGTGGCGTAAGCTGGAATGATGGCGGCATTCAAGAGAATCCGGAAAGTCTAAACCTTGTCTGTGGTATTCTGAGTAGGATTCAATGAATGAATGACTGTGATGTTTTTGGTGCCATTTCCAGGGAAAGAAAGAGCAATGAACTTTACATAATTAAAGTGTAATCACGATTCCGTGTACCAAGTTTTTGGCGCCGTTGCCGGGGATTGTTCGAGTTTGGACAACTAACGGTTCATCTTGTTGCTCAGATTAGGTAATTTTATTTTTATTTTATTTTCACAAATTTTTCAAAAATCTTTCAAAAATTTCTCATCTGTTTTCGAAAAAAAAAATGATAATAATGTTTTCAAAAATAAATTATTCTATGGCTTCAAAACTTTTAAGAATGAATTCTAGAGTTTCATGGTAACATGTTGGATCCTATCTGGCTGTAAAGCCATACCCAAACTGCTTTGGGATTGGTATTCAACTAATCACTCCAGTCCATGTAATTATATACTAAAGCTTGGCTGGCTATTAAGCCATGCCTGACCCTTTGATTGGAGCTTTAGAGCATAAGATTCCTGGAATTCATATTAAAAATTTTGGAATCCTTATTTTTCTTTTCCAAAATAGTTTTTCGAAAAATATAAAATAAAAATCCAAAAAATTTAGAAAATCATAAAAATCAAAAATATTTCATGTTTCTTGTTTGAGTCTTGAGTCATGTTATAAGTTTGGTGTCAATTGCATGTGCATCTTGCATTTTTCAAAAATTTCATGCATTCATAGTGTTCTTCATGATCTTCAAGTTGTTCTTGGTAAGTCTTCTTGTTTGATCTTGATGATTTTTTTTTTTTGTGTTGTTTGGTGTTTTTCATATGTATTTTTGAATTCTTAGTGTCTAAGCATTAAAGAATTCTAAGTTTGGTGTCTTGCATGTTTTCTTTGCATTAAAAATTTTTCAAAAATATGTTCTTGATGTTCATCATAATCTTCAAAGTGTTCTTGGTGTTCATCTTGACATTCATAGTGTTCTTGCATTCATCACATAGTTTGATCCAAAACTTTCATGCATTGCATCTTTTTCATGTTTTTCCCTCTCATCATTAAAAATTCAAAAAAATCAAAAAAATATCTTTCCCTTTTTCTCTCATCAAATTCAAAAATTTGAGTTGACTTTTTCAAAAATTTTTAAAATCAAGTTGTTTCTTATGAGTCAAATCAAATTTTCAATTTAAAAATCTTATCTTTTTCAAAATCTTTTTCAAAAATCTAATCTTTTTCAAATT
Organism: Arachis ipaensis; assembly: GCF_000816755.2. Lineage (NCBI taxonomy): Eukaryota > Viridiplantae > Streptophyta > Magnoliopsida > Fabales > Fabaceae > Arachis > Arachis ipaensis. The sequence continues at coordinate 40,165,682 of NC_029790.2, forward strand.
TCTCAGTTATTTTCAAAAATTCCAAAAAAATATTTTTCAAAAATATTTTTCTTATTTTTAAATCAAATTTTCGAAAATAACATAATCAATTAATGTTTTGATTCAAAAATTTCAAGTTTGTTACTTGCTTGTTAAGAAAGATTCAAACTTTAAGTTCTAGAATCATATCTTATGATTTCTTGTGAATCAAGTCATTAATTGTGATTTTAAAAATCAAATCTTTTTCAAAAACTAATTTCTATCATACCTTTTCAAAAATATCTTCTTATCTTACCTTTTTCAAAAAAAATTTGATTTCAAAATATCTTTTCTAACTTCCTAACTTATCTTTTCAAAATTTGTTTCAACTAACTAACTAACTTTTTGTTTGTTTCTTATCTTTTTCAAAACCACCTAACTAATTCTCTCTCTCTCTCATTTTCGAAAATTTTCTTCTCTCTCACCTCCTTCTATTTGTTTATTCATCTACTAACATCTCTCCCTTACTCAAAAAAAAAAAGAGGATATCTATTATTATTATTTTTCTGTGCCCTCTTCTTTGTCATATGAGCAGGAGCAAGGACAAGAATATTCTTGTTGAAGCAGATCCAGAACCTTCAAGAGGCATCTTCTAAAGAAGAAGCTTATGATCCTGAAAACCCTGCAATAGCAGAGGTAAATTACTTAGGTGAACCTTATTGAAACACCTATAACTCATCATGGAGAAATCATCCAAATTTCTCTTGGAAGGATCAAAAGCCTCAACAAGGCTTTAATAATGGTGGAAGAAACAGGTTTAACAATAATAAACCTTTTCCATCATCCACTCAGCAACAGACAGAGAACTCTGAACAACATACTTCTAATTTGGCAAACTTAGTCTCTGATCTGTCCAAGGCCACTGTAAGTTTCATGAATGAAATAAGGTCTTCCATTAGAAATTTGGAAGCACAAGTGGGCCAGCTGAGTAAAAGGATCACTGAAATCCCTCCTAGTACTCTCCAAAGCAATACAAAAGAGAATCCAAAAGGAGAGTGCAAGGCCATTGACATAAGCACCATGGCCGAACCCAAAGAGGAAGAGGAGGACGTGAATCCCAAGGAGGAAGACCTCCTGGGACGTTTAGTGATCAATAAGGAGCTTCCCTCTGAGGAACCAAAGGACTCTGAGGCTCATCTAGAGACCATAGAGATTCCATTGAACCTCCTTATGCCCTTCATGAGCTCTGATGAGTATTCCTCTTCTGAAGAGAATGAGGATGTTACTGAAGACCAAACTGCCAAGTTTCTTGGTGCAATCATGAAGCTAAATGCCAAATTATTTGGTATTGAAACTTGGGAAGATGAACCTCCCTTGTTCATCAATGGACTAAGTGATCTGGATCAACTGACATTGCCTCAGAAGAGACAGGATCCTGGAAAGTTCATAGTACCTTGTACCATAGGCACCATGACCTTTGAGAAGGCTCTGTATGACCTTGGATCAGGGATAAACCTCATGCCACTCTCTGTAATGGAGAAACTGGGAATCTATGAGGTGCAAGCTGCTAGAATCTCATTAGAGATGGCAGATAATTCAAGAAAACAGGCTTATGGACAAGTAGAGGATGTGTTAGTAAAGGTTGAAGACCTTTACATCCCTGCTGATTTCATAGTCCTGGATACTGGAAAGGAAGAGGATGAATCCATCATCCTAGGAAGACCTTTCCTAGCCACAGCAAGAGCTTTGATTGATGTGGACAGAGGAGAATTGATCCTTCAATTAAATAAGGATAACCTTGTGTTTACAACTCAAGGATCTCTCTCTGCATCCATGGAGAGGAAGCATGAAAAGCTTCTCTCAAAACAGAGTCAACCCAAGCCCCCACAGTCAAACTCTAAGTTTGGTGTTGGGAGGCCACAACCAAACTCCAAGTTTGGTGTTGAACTCCCATATCCAAACTCTAAGTTTGGTGTTGGAGAGTTTCAACAATGCTCTGAACATCTGTGAGGCCCCATGAGAGCCCACTGTCAAGCTATTGACATTAAAGAAGCGCTTGTTGGGAGGCAACCCAATTTTTATTTATCTAACTATATTTTTCTTAGTTATATGTCTTTATAGGTTCATGATCGTGTGGAGTCACAAAATAAATATAAAAATTAAAAACGGAATCAAAAACAGCAGAAAAATCACACCCTGGAGGAGCATCTGTCTGGCGTTCAGCGCCAGAACAGAGCATGGTTCTGGCGCTGAACGCCCAAAATGGGCAGCTTCTGGGCGCTGAACGCCAGAACAGGCATGGTTCTGGCGTTCAACGCCAGAAATGGCTAGTAAATGGGCGTTGAATGCCCAAAATGGGCACCAACCTGGCGCTGAACGCCTAGAGTTATGTGCAAGGGCATTTTACATGCCTAAATTGGTGCAGGGATGTAAATGCCTTGACACCTCAGGATCTGTGGACCCCACAAGATCATCTCAGGATCTATGGACCCCACAGGATCCCCACCTACCTCATCATCTCTCTTTCCATTCATGATCATCCCTTCTGTTTTCCATCTACCACTCACATCCATGCACCCACTATCTTCAAAATTCAACATCTCTCTCTCCCACCCAATCCCACCCATATGGCCGAATACACACCTCCATCCATCTCCTCCATATCTTCTTCTTCTTCTTATATTCTTTCTTCTTTTGCTCGAGGGCGAGCAACAACACCATTTTCAGGGAAAGAAAGAGCAATGAACTTTACATAATTAAAGTGTAATCACGATTCTGTGTACCATCTAGTCATATGCATCATCTACACTATGCTATCCCTACATATGATGAGGTTCAAAAAGATTTTGTAGAACAAGAAGAAAGGAAAGTGAAACAGCAGAAGGAAACACTAAAGAAGAAGATGGAAGATGGTGGTTTCTGGAAGAAGTTGATTAGAAAGAGCAAAGGGAGTGGGACTACGAGCACTCAAGAGGGACACAAAGAGGACAGGCAAGAAGGGGAGCATGGGCATCCACATGAGTAAAAGGTGGTGGAGTTCCTTCTTTGGTCCATCTTTTTCTATGCTTTAAATAAGGAAGATCTTGTATGAAATAGAACATGCTTCCATGATAGTTGGAGCCTTTTTCAATTCTGTCTTTTAAACTTTTTTGTTGAATAGGTCTATGCTTGCTAGTCTTTATATCACTGCATCTTTACCTTGCTTACTTGTATGCTTGTCCTTTTGAATCAAATAAAAAGAGAATGAGTGTTTATTAAAAGACCAGAGTGGAGTTCATACTATGGAGTAAGTTCCTGAGTTTGTGGTATGGTCATAAGTTAGCTAAGTTGGTTCAACCACAAGGTGGGAAGACAACTATCTGTCATAAATACTATGCTTTGAACATACCCATGAGACTAGCTAAATAATAAAATCCTAAGAAGAAAAAGGGAAAGAACAATCAAAGTTGAAGAACAAAAAAAATAGCAAGAAAAGAGGCTAGGCACCAAGGGTTTGAGCCTTGAGGGATGTGTCTGTGGTGTTCCTGTACCAAGGATCTGCTTGGATTAATAAGCTCTTAGGGGTGCTTTATCACCTGGTAACTTGGGTTAACTAACTCGGGATTATCAGCTGAAAGTCCACAATCAAGAGCAATCTTTGCTACAGAACATTTAGTAGCCCAAAGAGGTACTGGACACCAAGACCTCAAGGAAAGAAAATAAACAAACCATGTGCCTGTGGTGTGTATGTATGGGGGAGAGACTTGAGGAAGTAAGTCCTTAGGGGTGCTTCTGAAGCCATCATAGCCAACGTTAAGAGTCACGTTAACTTAGTTAACGTGAACTCTAACGTGGAAGAAGACAATAAGGCCAACGTTAGTGACACTCCCCNTGTAACGTTAACACCACTAACGTCCTGAGCTAAAAGTCCCTGCCTACTTCACACTTTCTCTCTGCAAGCAAAGCTAAGCCCAATGAAGAAGATAACTGCTTCAAACTCAGGATCCAAAGGCCCATATCCAAGACTTGAAGAGCCAACTAGAAGATCATAAGAGTAGTATATATAGGGGTAGCTTTGAATTAGAGAGAGGGCTGGAAATTTTAGGGAGCCTTGTGGCATAGAACTACTCTTTGTATTTTACTTTCTCTGCACTTCTAGTTTTACTTTCATGATGTTTTCTCCATCTTTGTTTTCATTTTCCAGAGCTATGAACAACTAAACCCCTTTCATTGGGTTAGGGAGCTCTGTTGTAATTTGATGGATCAATTTTAGTTTTCATTCTCCTTCTTCTATCTTTTCTCTTAGATTCTGCAATTTACTTTCTGCCATTTACATTCAGCTCTTTATTTCTAGCATTTACTGTTTCCGCTATTTACTTTCCCGCCATTTAATTTTCTTCAATTCTCAACTCAAATTCTGGTTTGCTCAACTAGAACATTCCTCTAATTAAAGTTTCTTGATCAATCAATCTCTGTGGGATTCGACCTCACTCTATTGTGAGTTTTTACTTGACGATGAATTCGGTACACTTGCCGAAGGAAATTTGTTACGAGACAAGTTTTCTGCGTATCACTCCCTTCTTCTCCTAGGTCCAGGATCACAAAATCTGCTGGGAATATGAATTTCCCTACTCGGATCAGGAGATTTTCAATCACTCCTTTGGAAAGTACTAGTGACTTATCCACAAGATCCAACGGCATCTGTATAGGCTTTACTTCCTCTATACATAGTCTTCTCATCATAGAATAGGGCATTAGATTGATGCTGGCTCCTAAATTACACAGTGCCTTATCAATGGTTATATTACCAATGGTACAAGGCAAGAAGAAGCTCCCAGGGTCTTTGAGTTTTGGTGGGAGACCTCTTTGAATTACAGCACTGCACTCTTGTGTTAGGATGATGGTTTCCTTCTCATGCCATCTTTTCTTTTTGTTAATGAGCTCTTTTAAGAACTTTGCATATAGAGGCATCTGCTCTAATGCTTCAGCAAGTGGGATATTGATTTCCACCTTCTTGAAGACTTCAAGAAACCTGGGAAAGTGTTGATCCTTGATCTCCTTGTTGAACCTTTGAGGATATGGCAGAGGAGGTGTGAAAGCCTTCACCACCTGCCTCTGTTTTTGCGATGATTCCTTAATTACTTGTTTCCCTTTCCTTGAAGCTTGTAGCTGCTCATCTTTCTCTTTAAGCTCCTCTTGGTCCTTCTTGTTGAGTATAGCTTCATCCTTGGTGCTGGCCTCATCATTCTCAGCTGGCCTCATCATTCTCAGCTGGCCTCTTGCTGGTTTCTTTGTTATTCACCAAGGTCCTTCCACTCCTCAATTGGATTGCTTTGTATTCTTCTTTGGGATTTGGAATGGTATCACTTGGGAGTGAGCTGGTTGGTCTTTCACTTACTGCTTACCTGGATAGTTGTCCAATCTGCCTTTCTAAGTTTCTCATTGAAGCTTCATGATTCTTGCTGGTCATCTCCTGATGCTTCATCATCTTTTCCATTAGTATCTCCAAGTTGGAAATCCTTTGAGCTTCTTGTGGTATTTGTGGCTGGTTGTGGGATGTTGAGGGTGGATGATAGTTATTTTGGTTAGTGGTTAGGTTATTGGGTGGAAAATAGCTGGAATTTGGGTAGTTGTTTTAGGGTTTTTTGTATGGATTTTGGTTAGTATTCTGCTGGTTGTGGTTGTTTGTGTTTCTTAAATTGTTCTGGTTTGAGTTCTTCTGCCAAGACTGCTGGTTTTGATTCTGATTGTCTTCCCATCTCAGGTTTGGGTGGTTCCTCCAGGAGGGGTTGTAGGTATCTCCATGAAAGTCATTTTGGTCAGATCCTTGGTTGTGCACATACTGAACTTGTTCCTGCTGCTGTTCTTCATAGCTCTCTTCATTCTGCCCCCACCCAGCTGGTGGTTGATTTGTGGTATTTACTGCTGCAACTTGCAAACTATCAATTCTCTTTGCCATCATTTCCATTTGTTGCTGGATTTGCTGATGTATTACCTTTTTTTGTGCCAAAATGGTGTCCACACCTTCCAACTCTAATACTCCTTTCCTTTGAGCTGGTTGGCATTGTCTTTGATGAACATAGAAGTATTGATTGTTCGCCACTGTGTCTATGAGGTTTTGGGCTTCTTCAGCTGTCTTCATAAGTTGTAGTGATCCGTTTCTTGAGCTCTCAGTGTCAATCCTTCATAGAAATTCTGAAACTTGTCCCATTCATTAAACATTTCAGGGGAAAACTTCCTAATCAATGCTTTATACCTCTCCCAAGCTTCATAGAGTGATTTTGCATCCAATTGAGTGAAGGTCTGCACCTCTGTCTTCAATCTAATGATCCTCTGAGGTGGGTAGAATTTAGCCAAAAACTTGCCTACCAAATCCTCCCAGTTGTTGATGCTTTCTCTGGGAAATGCTTCCAACCACTGAGCAGCTTTGTCTCTCAAGGAAAATAGAAACAGCAGCAACTTGTAAATGTCTGGATGCACACCATTAGTTTTAACAGTGTCACAAATCCTCAGAAAAGTGGATAAGTGCTGGTTTGGATCTTCAAGAGGACCTCCTCCATAGGAACAATTGTTCTGTACGAGAGTGATGAGTTGAGGCTTCAATTCAAAGTTGTTTGCATTGACATTTGGAGTAAGGATGCTACTCCCACAATGCCTTGGATTAGCAAACGTGTAAGAAGCCAAGACTCTCCTTTGGGGCTGACCGTTGTTGTTAGCAACTCCCACTGGTGGATTTGTTGGATTCTCTTCTATCTCTTGATTCTCTTCCTCTGATCCTTCCTCTCCAACAACACCTTTTCCTTCTGCATCTCTTCTTAATCTTCGGAGAGTCCTCTCGTCTTGATCACAGAAGGTAGGGATCTCTCTCTTTGCCTCTGTCATACAACAGCAAGAAAAACACACAGAAAAACCAGAATTAAACACTCTATTGCTAGAGTGAAGTTAGTGTTAGCTTAAGCAAAAATTCAAACAGTTAGTATGCTTAGTAAAAAGAAAAAGAAAATGCTTAATCTAGATTATCACCTTACTTAATCATTGTCAATCTAAATCAATCCCCAGCAACGGCGCCAAAAACTCGATGGTGGAAATCAGATTCCCACACAAAACTCACCGGCAAGTGTACCGGATCGCATCAAGTAGTAATAACTCACAAGAGTGAGGTCGATCCCACAGGGATTGATGGATTGAGCAATTTTATTTAGGTGATGAATTTAGTTAAGCGAACAGTTGATGAATTGAGTGATTTTGATTGACAGAAGCTAAATTGCAAGTAAATAGAAGTACAGAATGTAAATTGAGTAGAAGAATAGAGTGCATAAGGTAAATTGACTGAATCTAAAGGTGCAGAAAGATTAAATTGCATGAAACTTAGAGTGCAAGAGAGTAAATAAACTGAAACTTAAATTGCAAGAAAAGTAAATAGTTGAAACTTAGAGTGCAAGAAATGTAAATTTACTGAATCTAAATTGCGGGTAAATGTAAATTGCTTGAGAAGTAAAAGGATTTGGGTGATGGGACTTGGAATTGAAAAAGAAATTGCAAAGTAAAGTAAATCAGAAAGCTCTGAGATGCAAGATTTCAGATCCAGATCTTAGTAGCAAGAGCAGAAATGGAAAATAGCTTCAAGAAATAAAACAGCAAGGAAACTTGAGTAAATTATGAAATCCTAAAGAAAAATTGAAGATCGAAGAAGAACACTGAGATTAGAAACCATATCTAAATCTCAATTACTCTCTTGATCAAGCAGAAGTTAAATTGCATAAGAAAATGAAATTTAAAACAGCAAAAGAAACTCAGATCCAAATTCAATAGAATTCCTTAGTCTCAATCCAAAAATCCAAAACAGAAAAGTAGAAGTTGCAGATGAAAGAAATTGAAAATTGAAAACTAAATTCAGATCCAATCCTTAGAACAATTGAGAAGAGAGGTAAAAGATGATTCTCAGGTTTAGAATCAATGGAGCTCTTGAATCTCAATTCCAATTCCAAGAACAGAAATTAAAAGTTACAGAAGAAAGAAAATGCAGAAAGAAAACTAGATCCAAATTCCCAAACCCCAAATTCAAAACAATGGAAAATTAAAAGTGAGCTAAAGGTAAAACTAAAAATATGAGCCAAAGGTTTTTTTACAAATCAAACTTAGTCCTATTTTTACACTTTCTATTTTGGTCTTCAAAGCTTAGAGTGGACTTTTCTAGTTTGGCCTTGAATGGATGGACCAGGAATGGCTTGGTTCAAGTGAGGTGGGGTGCATGGGTTTGCTCCCAGGGTAGTGCTCCGCTTGGTTGTGTGAGCATAGCGCTCACTTTCTCTTGGCCTAGCATGCTTTTAGTGTAGCACTCACTAAGTGAGTGTGGTGCTCAATATTTGAGCGCTATATCTTGTGTTGAGTGCGTTTTCCCCTTCGAGCCTTGGTGATCCCCTTTTTGTATGATGCGCTCCCTTATTTCCTTGGTTAAGAGGCACGACAATGCTTGCTTCTTTTGAGCATAGTGCTCACTTATTTGAGCGCTATTTGAGCGCTCTTTGCCCCTCTTTGGTTTGATGCACGACAATGCTCACTAGAGTGAGCGTAACACTCACTTGATTGAGCACCAGCCTTTGTTGGCCTTGCTACCCTTGCGGAAGAGCACGCAAATGCTCACTAGAGTGAGCATAGCGCTCACTTAATTGAGCACCAGCCTTGGATGCTAGTCTTTGGTTCCAAGCTTAAGAGCGCCACGCTTTATTTTCAAAAAAGCGTGGACATTAAGCGTGCTCAAACTTCAAAAGTGTGCCAAAAATCCCTTTTTTCACCATTTCTTCACCTACAAGCAACCAAACAACTAATCAAAGCTCCACCAAAATCACTATATCTTTGCATCATTTATAAAATTAATTAATTCTAGCATAAAACCTATAATTTTGTGCAAAATACATGATGTTTGATTGATTCAATATAACCATGAAAATCCACTCCAATTACTTACTTATGGTGCAAGAAAGTGCATAAAACCTAATGAAACTAATGGAAAATGCTTGAAAGGCTAGCATAAGATGACTTGTCATCAAGGAACCTGATGTCCTGAAAACTGTCTCTCAATAATTTCCTACCGGCAAGTGCACCGGATTGTCGTCAAGTAAAAACTCATTATAGAGTGAGGTCGAATCCCACAGGGATTGGTTGGTTGATCAATGTTAATTGGAGAATTGTTCTAGTTGAGCTGAATCATAATTGGAATTGGGATTGCAGAATGTAAATTGGTGGGAAACTTAAAGTGCAAGAAATATAAATGAACAGAAATTAAATTGCAGAATAATAAGAGCAGAAGCTTAAATTGTAAGTACTTAAAGTGCAGAAGCTTAAATTGCAAGAAATTTAAATGGGAATGGGGAAATTGAGCATCAAATTAAAGAGCAGAATGTAAACAGAATGGGTAAGATCAGAGTAGGGAATTCATTGGGTTTCAGGAGATATTGAACTCCCCAGATCAAATTATTTTCATCTCTTCCTTAATCAATGCATTCATTGACTTTGCTTTGCAATCATAGATGATCGGATCCCAATGTCTTAGCTCACCAATCTCTCTAAGTATGAACAATTACCCAATGTCTTGATTTAATTGCTCATGGGAAGAGATTAAGTTTGGTCACTGATTATACCACACAAATTCATAGATCAAAGTGTTGGTAGGATTAAATGTCACAGTATCCATCCAACCCCCAATCTAATCCAATGTGAGAAAGCAATTCTAGCATGAATTCCTCATCCCTCTCTCAAGGATCAGAGGAATTCCAATTATGGATAGCTTTTTTGTCAAGATAACTATCCAATTGAATTAAGATCGAAAGCTTTCTAACAAAAATCAAGAGAAAAGAGAGAAGAAGAAGATGAAAACTATTATTAATCCATTGAATTGCAATAGAGCTCCCTAACCCAATGAGAGGGGTTTAGTTGTTCATAGCTCTCAAAATAGAAAATGGAAAATGGAATTGAAAGATACATTGCAGAAGAACAAAAAGTGCAGAGAAAGTAAAATTGAATTAGGCAGAGTTTCAGTATCAATCTCCTCAAGCTAACTTGAACTCTAAGCTATTTATACACTTTCTTCCATTGATCTTCAGTCTCTAAATTGGGCTTTAGGCCTTAATTGAAATGGGTTGAAGTTACTCCAATTGGCTCCAATGCTGTTGAGAAGAGATGTGCTTAATTTGCAGATTCTGATACTCACGTTGGAGTCCACGTTTGAGGGCCAATGTTGAGTCAAACGTCCTTCAGAGAAATTGGACTTTGGACGTTTTGAGTAAGGTTTGACTCAACGTTGGAGTGCCAACGTTTTCTTGTCCACGCATACGCGTGACATACGTGTGCGCGTGGATAGTGCAAATTACCAGTTCACGCGTATGTGCTACCTATGCATGTGCGCGTTTGGGGCCAGAATGCTCATCCACACGTACGCATCTCCTACGTGTGTGCGTGGATGCAAATTCCCAAACTTCAACTTTTAAAAGCTTTTCGAAGACGTTGGCATCAGCGTTGGACCAACAACACTCCCTCCAATGTTGATTCATCCACTCGTTGGGAGACGACCTGGGACTCATACTCCCAGTATTTTTTTATTCTAAACTTTTGTGACAACCTTTCTAAATTGATGAGGCAGATTTTTGCTGGTTAAGAGCTATACTCGCAATGCTGCTCTATTATATTATAATCTCTTAATTGGTCTAATTTTTGCCGTGCATCAATTTTTGGTGCCGTTGCCGGAGAGTTGCAATTGTGTGCTAAATTATTAATTAGTGTACATATTTTTATTTTATTTGCATATTTTATTTTATTTTATTACCATGAGTTGTATGTTTCTTTCATTGAATGACGCGTTCGTTGCCTGATCCGAGCTTAGCCGCATTTGATCCTGAAATTGAAAGATCTATTTCACGTATTAGGCGAGCTCGGCACAGGTTAGCCTCAGAGGGTGGTGAAGTGATTGTTATCGATTCACCAGTCTCGTCTAAGGGCGAATCTGAACCGCCATCTGAGGAAGAAACAAGCTCCTTTACTATTGATTCAGTTGATTCACGTGCAGATAACATGGCAGCACCTAGGAGGATTACTCTCTAGGAAGCTGGAGCTCCAGATTTTACAATGGAGCCATATCAAGTGCATCATCCAACTCTGGCTACAGATTTTGAGCTGAAGACTGCATTAATCAACTTGATGCCCAAGTTTCATGGCTTACCTGCACAGGAGCCTATCAAGCACCTCAGGGATTTTCAGACAGCCTGTTCTACTGTTAGGCGTCATGGTGCAAATGAAACTTCTATTCTGTTAACCACCTTCTCGTTTTCTCTTGAGGGAAAGGCGAGGGAGTGGTACTACTCCCAACCTAAAGCAACTGTTATAAACTGGGATACGCTCAGGAGAGAATTCTTGGAAAAATACTTTCTAGCTGAAGTTATAGATAGATTGAGGAAAGAGATCTCTTGCATTATTCAAGGAGAATCAAAGACTCTTTATGAGTACTGGAAGCGCTTTAAGAACCTTCTGGACGCATGCCCCCATCACATGATTGACAGGTTAGTGTTGATCAGCTACTTCACTCAAAGCATGAAGCCTCGGGATAAAACTACACTGGATGGTGCTAATAATGATTCTCTAAAGAAGTACAAGACCGCGGATAAAGCATGGCAACTGATCAGTGACTTAGCTGAGTCCACTAGGAATCACAGGCATAGGAACAGCCACTCAAAGACTGTTGCAGAGGTTTCCTCTAGCAGTGAGACTACTGCTCTTACACAGAGTATATGTTAAATGACCAACCTATTGAAGCAGATGCAGTTGAATCAACAACAAACTCAACCTTCCCCACCACAACAAAGCCAACAGTTAGTTCCCCAAAGAGTATGCAGAATCTGTGCTGATTATAGTCATTATACTGATGAATGTTCGCAGCTCCAACAAGAAGACAACACTGTGGTAGCTACTCATAACTTCTATGACCGCCCGAATCAAGGATACAATCAACAAGAAGGCAACTACAACCAAGGTGGGAACTATAACAAAGGATGGCAGGACAACTCCAACCAAGGTTGGAGAGATAATTCCAACCATGGCTAGAGGGACAACTATAACAGAGAAGGCAGAGACAACCAAGGAAATCAGAGGTGGAATAACAACAACAGACAACAAGATCAGAACCAACCTTACAGAGTACCTCACCTGAGACAGTCACAAAGACCCAAGCACAACCAACAACAGGTCCCTCAGATCACTTATCCCCCTTCCTCATCAAATGACGAGATGCTTCTTTCTCTTGCACAAAGACAACAAGACATGCAGACTACACTGAATTCCACTCTAAACGGTCTGAATGCCACTTGACAAGCTCTCATCTCCCGGATAGATTCATTACCTGCTTTCACCAACCAACCTTCAAGCTCCAATGGAATTTCTTCTCAACCCCTACCTAACCCCAAGGGTGGCATCAATGCCATCACTCTGAGGTTCGGAACCACACTGCCAGAGAAGAATCAGGAGGAGCCAAGCCCACAAGAACACACCCCCAGTTGAGGACTTGGTTGAAGTGGAAGAAGCTAAAGAGGAAGAGGAAGTACAAGACAAGGTTGAAGAAGAAGTAGCTCAGCCATGGAATGGAGCACCAAAGGATGCAGAGGCTGCGAATGGTGCCACCCCTATTCCATTTCCACACCTTGCAAGGAAATCCAGGAAGCAGATGGAACTTGATCCCAAAATGGTAGAAATTTTCAAAAAGGTTGAGGTAATTGTTCCCCTTTTTGATGTTATTCAACAAGTACCTAAATATGCAAAGTTTCTGAAGGATTTATGCATACATAAAGACAAAATTAATGAATTAGAAACTATTCCTTTAGGTAGTTCTATATCTGTTTTAATGGGAGGTATACCTGAAAAATATAGTGACCCAGGTCCATGCATGGTTAACTGTACCATTGGAGGTGTAATATTTTCTGACTGCATGTGTGATTTAGGAGCGTGTGTTAGTATAATGCCATTGTCTATATATGATACTTTGAGGCTCCCTCCCTTAAAATGGTCGGCAGTTCGTTTTGTTTTGGTAGATAAAAGCATTATTACAGTAGTTGGAATTGCTGAAGATGTATTAGTGAGCATTAAGGGGCTCACATTTCCCATTGACTTCTATATCCTGAAAATGCCCCCTAATGACTCAGGAAGACCATCATCAATCCTTCTTGGAAGACCATTCTTGAAGACTTTGAAGTTCAAGCTGGATGCATTCTTAGGAACTTACTCCTTTGAGATAGATGGCAGAGTAGTGAGTTTTAGTTTAAATGAAGCTATGAAGCACCCTCCGGAAGATCATTCTATCTTTTAGTACGACATCATTGATGAAATTGTAGATGAAGTTCACCAAGAAGAAGTAGAAGAGAAGCACATGGAGCAAGGTCCAAGTGTGGGGACACCCTTTGAACATAATGAAAACACCTTTCCATTATCACTAGTTCCAGATAATCCAAAGCCTAGCCATGAGCAAAAATTGGAATTGAAGCCCCTTCCTCCACACCTCAAGTATGCTTACCTTGAGGATAATCAGAAGTTCCCAGTTATCGTTGCAAAGGAACTCACTTCCCAACAAGAGGAGCAGCTACTTAGTGTGCTGAGAAAATACAAGAAAGCAATTGGGTGGAGCTTGGCAGATATAGTAGGCATCAGCCCTCAAGTCTGTGAGCACAGGATATTCTTAGAAGAAGGATCAACGCCTATCCGTCAACCCCAGAGAAGATTGAATCCCACCATCTTAGAAGTTGTCAAGAAAGAAGTGACCAGGCTACTTGAAGTAGATATCATTTACCCCATCTCAGACAGTGAATGGGTCAGTCCAGTACAAGTGGTGCCCAAAAGTCTGGAGTCACAACAGTAAAGAATGAGCATGGAGAGCTCCTAACAACTACAGTGTAGAATTTGTGGAGAGTTTGCATTGATTACAGGTGTCTCAACCAAGCTACTCGTAAGGATCACTACCCCTTGCCATTTATTGATCAGATGCTTGATCGCCTGTCAGGTAAATCCCATTACTGTTTTTTAGATGGTTATACAGGCTATTTTCAAATTCATATAGCTCCTGAAGATCAGGAGAAGACTACTTTTACATGTCCATTTGGAACGTATGCATATAAGAGGATGCCTTTTGGCTTATGTAATGCACCAGCTACTTTCCAAAGATGCATGATGAGTATCTTTTCAGATCTTATTGAGAACTGTATGGAAGTATTCATGGATGATTTTAGCATTTATGGTGATTCCTTTAACCTTTGCTTGGATGGTTTAGCTAGAGTATTAGACAGGTATGTTAGTTCAAACCTTGTATTGAATTTTGAAAAATGCCACTTTATGGTAAAACAAGGGATTGTTCTAGGACATGTTGTTTCTAATATTGGTATTTCTGTACATCCAGCAAAGGTAGATGTCATTTATAGTTTACCTTATCCCTCCTCCGTGATGGAAGTCCATTCGTTCCTTGGCCATTGGTGCACGAAATCACAATCACACTTTTGCAGTTCCGCACAACTAACCAGCAAGTGCACTGGGTCGTCCAAGTAATACCTTACATGAGTAAGGGTCGATCCCGCGGAGATTGTCGGCTTGAAGCAAGCTATGGTTATCATGTAACTCTTAGTCAGGATATCAATAATATTTCTCAGTTTTAATTGGAATGAGTAAAAGAACATGGATTAAATGATACTTGTTATGCAGTGATGGAGAACAGGTTGAGGTTTTGGAGATGCTCTGTCTTCTGAATCTCTGCTTTCCTACTGTCTTCTTCTTCACGCACGCAAGTCTCCTTCCATGGCAAGTTGTATGTTGGTGGATCACCATTGTCAATGGCTACCAGCCATCCTCTCAGTGAAAAGGGTCCATGTACATGGCTAATCATTTGTCGGTTCTCACTAATGTTGGAAAAGGATCCATTGATCTTTTTGCACACTGTCACTGCGCCCAGCATTCATGAGTTTGAAGCTCGTCACAGTCATCCCTTCCTGGATCTTACTCAAAATATCACAGACAAGGTTTAGACTTTTCGGATCTTAGGAATGCTGCCAATTGATGCTAGCTTATACCACAAAGACTCTGATCTCACAGATTTGAACCTCTGTTGTCAGGAGAGGTAGTCAAACTCGTGAACCATGTATCCAAGAGATATACATTCAATCTAAGGTAGAACGGAAGTGGTTGTCAGACACGCGTTCATAGGTTGAGAATGGTGATGAGTGTCACGGATCATCACATTCATCATGTTAACGTGCGAATGAATATCTTAGAATAGAAACAAGCGTGATTGAATGAGAAACAGTAGTAATTGCATTAATCCATCGAGACATAGCAGAGCTCCTCACCCCCAACCATGGGGTTTAGAGACTCATGCTGTAGAAGATACAAAATTTAGATTGTATAATGTCATGAGGTAGAAAATAAATCTCTAAAAGTAGTTTTTATACTGAACTAGTGACCTAGGTTTACAGAAAATGAGTAAACTAAGATAGATAGTGCAGAAATCCACTTCCGGGGCCCACTTGGTATGTGCCTGGGCTGAGCATTGAAGCTTCCATATGTAGAGACTTTTCTTGGAGTTAAATGCCAGATTGCTGCATGTTTCTGGCGTCTAACTTCAGTTTTTATGCCAGTTCTGGCGTTTAACGCCAGAATAGGGTGGAGACTTGGTGTTAGACGCCAATTTGCATGATCTCAACTCGGGCAAAGTATGGACTATTGTATATTGCTGGAAAGCCCAGGATGTCTACTTTCTAACGCAATTGAGAGCGCACCAGTTGGGCTTCTGTAGCTCCAGAAAATCCATTTCTAGTGCAGGGAGGTCAAAATCCAACAGCATCTGCAGTCCTTTTTTAGCCTCTGAATCAGATTTTTGCTCAGGTCCCTCAATTTCAGCCAAAAAGTACCTGAAATCACAGAAAAATAAACAAATTCATAGTAAAATCCAGAAATGTGAATTTTGCTTGAAAACTAATAAAAAAATAGTAAAAACTAACTAAATCATACTAAAAACTACCTAAAAACAATGCCAAAAAGCGTATAAATTATCCGCTCATCATAACACCAAACTTAAACTGTTGCTTGTCCTCAAGCAACTAGATAAATAAAATAGGATAGAAAGAAAATCAAGAGGCAATAACATCTCAAAGTTTTATATAAAGCTCAAATTCTCATTAGATGAGCGGGACTAGTAGCTTTTTGCTTCTGAATAGTTTTGGCACCTCAATTTATCCTTTGAAGTTTAGAATGATTGGCATCTATAGGAACTCAGAATTCAGATAGTGTTATTGATTCTCCTAGTTTAGTATGTTGATTCTTGAACACAGCAACTTTATGAGTCTTGGCCGTGGCCCTAAGCACTTTGTTTTCCAGTATTACCACCGGATACATAAATGCCACAGACACATAACTGGGTTAACCTTTTCAGATTGTGACTTAGCTTTGCTAAAGTCCCCAGTTAGAGGTGTCCAGAGTTCTTAAGCACACTCTTTTTGCTTTTGGACCACGACTTTAACCGCTCAGTCTCAAATTTTTCACTTGACACCTTCGCGCCACAAGCACATGGTTAGGGACAGCTTGGTTTAGCCGCTTAGGCCAGGATTTTATTCCTTTAGGCCCTCCTATCCATTAATGCTCAAAACCTTGGATCCTTATTACCCTTGCCTTTTGGTTTAAAGAGCTATTGGCTTTTTTTGCTTGCTTTTTCTTTTTCTTTCTTTTTCTTTTATTTTTCGCAAAATTTTTTTTCCGCAAGCTTTGTATTCACTACTTTTTCTTGTTTTAAGAATCAATTTTATAATTTTTCAGATTATCAATAACATTTTTCCTTTTTTATTATTCTTTAAAGAGCCAACAAATTTAACATTCATAAACTTCACTGTTAAAAATTATGCACTATACAAGAATTCATTCAGAAGACAAAATGTATTTCCACTACATATAAATAATTTGAATTTTTCTTATTAAGAACTCGAAAATAAAACTGCCTCCTTATTCTAAAAAAAATCTGCTATTTTATTCATGTTTAATGATGATGAGAAAAATAAATTATAGCTTACTTGGAGATAAAAAAAGAAATAAAAATAAAAATAAAGATACTAATTACTATTATTCATGTGACTCCTAAGGTAAATCTCTAATAGCAAAAGTTATCACAGAGTTAAGATTAGGACTCAACAACCTTTATTTTGGGAGATGGATGCTCCTTCAATCCGTGGGGTGTCTGGCCCTTCAAGAGATAGCTTCTGGCGCTTCAGCTCCTGTAGCTCATGCCCTTGCTTCTCTTGTTCCTTCAGCAGTTTGCAGAGCATGCTATTTTGAACTTGCTGTTCTTCTTTCAGTTGATCCATAGCTTCTTACAGCTTGGTGACAAATGCTTCTAGGTGGGTCCAGTAGTCAATCTGAGGGATTTCTGGGAGGAACCCCTGTGCCCTCCTTTTGATGGAGTTATCTTACACTTGTTGTCCTTCCATTGACTTTTTGGTGATTGGGTGCTCGACTGAGATATACTCATCCACTCCCATCTTTACCCCAGCATCTTTACATAGCAGAGAGATTAAGTTTGGGTAAGCCAATTTGGCGTCAGTGGAGTTCTTGTTTGCAATTTTGTAAAGCTCACAAGAAATCAGATGATGAATCTCCACTTCGTTTCCCAGTATAATGCAGTGGATCATCACTGCTCTTTTGACAGTGACTTCAGAGTGGTTGCTGGTAGGCAGTATAGAATGCCCAATGAAGTCCAGCCAGCCCCTAGCAACTGGTTTGAGATTTCCTCTCTTGAGTTGATTCGGGACACCTTTTGTGTTGGTTATCCACTTGGTTCCAGGGATGCATATGTCCTCTAGAACTTGGTCCAAGCGCTTATCAAATCTCACCATTCTACTATTAAATGATTCTGGATCATCTTGTAATTGAGGTAGCTTGAAGACCTCTCTTATTTTGTCCAGGTGGAAGTAAATAATCTTCCCTCTGACCATGGTTCGAAAGGTATAGAAGGTGGTTCCAGTCATTCTCTGCTTATCTGTTTGCCACAGATTTGAGTAAAATTCCTGAACCATGTTTCTACCCACCTTTGTCTCAGAATTAGCTAGAATTTCCCAGCCCCTATTTCGAATCTGCTCTTGGATCTCCGAATATTCGTCTTCTTTCAGATCGAATTTAACTTCCGGGATCACTGACCTTAGACCCATTATTTTGTGGTAATGGTCTGCCTGTTCTTTGGTTAAGAACCTCTCTTGATTCCAAAGTGGTTTTAGAGTGTTCTCTTTCTTGCCTCTTGAAGTGGTTTGTTTTCCCTTAGGAGCCATGATCTTAGTGAATCTTAGCTCAGTGATCACGAAAAACACACCAAAATTAGAGGTTTGCTTGTCCTCAAGCAAAAGAAAGGAAAGGAGAGGAATAGAAGGAGAGTCAAATTTGAGTTACGGAGGAGAGGGGAGGCCGATTATAAATTTATAAGGGAGGGGATGGGTTCGAAAATTTTGAAAAAAGATATGATTTGTAAAAGATAAATATGATATGAAAAAGATAAAATTTTAAAATTGAAAAGATATGAGAGATTTGAAAAAGATAAATCTGATTTTGAAAAGGTAATAGGATGAAATTAAAAAGATAGATGAGTTTTGAAAAAGATTTGAAAAGAAATTGAAGAAGATCTGAGAAAGATTTTTAGGATTAAAGAAAAATTTATTTTTAATTTGTTTTATTTTTTTGAAATTAAAATTGAAAAATGATAATTTGTAACATGTTTTTGCAAGAAATTTTGGATGGAACCACGAAAATTTGAAAACAAATTTGAGTTGGAAACAAAACTTCCTCCCCTCCACATTCCTGGTGTTAAACGCCCAGAATGGCACTCATTCTGGTGTTTAACGCCCATTTGTTGCTTCTTTTGGGCGTTTAACGCCCAGCCAGGTACCCTGGCTGGCGTTAAACGCCAGAAAGCCTTTATTACTGGGCATTTTTCTAAATGCCCAGGATGCTGCAATTCTGGCGTTAAACGCCCAGAATGGTACCCATTATGGCGTTTAATGCCCAGAAAGGTATCTTTACTAGCATTAAACGCCCAGAATGGTGCCCATTCTGGCGGTTAACGCCAACAATACTCCTTACTGGCGTTTTTGTGCCAGTGAGCTCCTTTTCTCTGCTTTATGCTCTGAATTCTTCTGTAACTCTATGAAGTCCTGCAATTGATAATTAACCTTGAAGAAAATTTATATCAAACTCATATAATTATTATTTAAATAACAAATAAACTTAGGTAATAGCTGGGTTGCCTCCCAACAAGCGCTTCTTTATTGTCTTTAGCTGGACCTTACTGAGCTTTAATCCAGTCTCAGCTTTGGGCATTCTTGCTCAACATTGCCTTCAAGATAATGCTTGACTTTCTGTCCATTAACATTGAACTTTTTATTAGAGTCAATATCCTGAAGCTCTACATATCCATATGGTGACATACTTGTAGTCACATATGGTCCCCTTCACCAGGATTTTAATTTCCCAGGGAATAATCTGAGCCTAGAATTAAACAGCAGAACCTTCTGTCCTGGTTTAAAGACTCTGGATGACAGTTTCTTATCATACCACCTTTTTGCTTTCTCTTTGTAAATTTTTGCATTTTCGAAAGTATTGAGTCTGAATTCCTCTAGCTCATTTAACTGGAGTAATCTCTTCTCTCCAGCTAACTTAGCATCTAGGTTTAGGAACCTGGTTGCCCAGTAGGCCTTATGCTCCAGTTCCACGGGCAGATGACAGGCCTTGCCATACACAAGCTTGTATGGAGAGGTTCCTATAGGAGTCTTGAATGTTGTTCTGTATGCCCACAGAGCATCGTCCAAGCTTTTTGCCCAATCCCTTCTACGGGCAATTACAGTCCATTCCAGGATTCTTTTTAGTTCTCTATTAGAGACTTCTGCCTGCCCATTTGTCTGTGGATGATATGGAGTTGCTACCTTGTGGCTAATTCCATACCGGACCATAGCAGAGTAAAGCTGTTTATTGCAGAAATGAGTGCCCCCATCACTGATTAGTACTCTAGGGATACCAAACCTGCTGAAGATATGTTTCTGGAGGAACTTCAGCACTGTCTTAGTATCATTAGTGGGTGTTACAATTGCCTCTAGCCATTTAGATACATAGTCTACTGCCACCAGAATATACGTGTTTGAGTATGATGGTGGGAAAGGCCCTATGAAGTCAATACCCCATACATCAAACAACTCAATCTCTAAGATCCCTTGTTGAGGCATGGCGTAACCATGAGGTAGATTACCAGCTCTCTGGCAGCTGTCACAGTTATGTACAAACTCTCGGGAGTCTCTATAGAGAGTAGGCCAGTAGAAGCCACATTGGAGAACCTTGGTGGCTGTTCGCTCACCACCGAAATGGCCTCCATATTGTGATCCACGGCAATGCCATAAGATCTTCTGTGCCTCTTCCTTGGGCACACATCTACGGATTATTCCGTCTGCACATCTCTTAAAGAGATATGGTTCACCCCATAAGTAGTACTTTGCATCAAAAATCAATTTCTTTATTTGTTGCCTGCTGTACTCTTTGGGTATGAATCTCACAGCCTTATAGTTTGCAATGTCTGCAAACCATAGTACTTCCTGAATGGAAAAAAGTTGCTCATCTAGAAAGGTCTCAAAGATCTCAGTAGGAGGGAGGGATGCCCCTGCTGCTGGTTCTATCTGGGACAGGTGATCAGCTACCTGATTCTCTGTCCCTTTTCTGTCTCTTATTTCTATATCAAACTCTTGCAGAAGCAACACCCATCTTATGAGCCTAGGTTTTGAATCCTGCTTTGTGAGTAGATATTTAAGAGCAGCATGGTCAGTGTACACAATCACTTTTGATCCTACTAAATAGGATCTAAACTTGTCAATGGCATAAACCATTGCAAGCAGCTCCTTTTCTGTGGTTGTGTAATTCTTCTGTGCGTCATTTAAAACACGACTGGCATAGTAAATGACGTGCAGAAGCTTGTTATGCTCTGTCCCAATACTGCACCAATGGCATGGTCACTAGCATCACATATTAGTTCAAATGATAATGTCCGGTCTGGTACAAAAATAACTGGTGCTGTGACCAGCTTAGCTTTCAGAGTTTCAAACGCCTGCAGATATTCTGTGTCAAACACAAATGGCGTGTCAGCAGCTAGCAGATTGCTCAGACGTTTTGCAATTTTTGAAAATCCTTTATAAACCTCCTATAGAATCCTGCATGCCCCAAAAAGCTTCTGATTGCCTTAACATTGGCAGGTGGTAGTAATTTTTCAATCACCTCTACTTTAGCTTGATCCACCTCTATTCCCTTGTTTGAATTTTTCTGCCCAAGGACAATTCCTTCAGTCACCATAAAGTGACATTTTTCCCAATTTAAAACTAGATTGGTCTCTTGGCACCTTTTCAGAACAAGTACTAAATGGTTAAGGCAGGAGCTGAATGAATCTCCAAATACTGAGAAGTCATCCATGAAGATAGAGAAGATAGAGAGCATGCACCTTTGAAAGGTTACAGGTGCATTGCATAGACCAAAAGGCATCCTTTTAATGGCGAATACTCCAGAAGGATATGTGAATGTTGTTTTCTCTTAGTCTTGAGAATCTACTGCAATTTGGTTGTAACCTGAATAGCCATCCAAAAAGCAGTAATATTCATGACCTTCTAGTCTTTCTAGCATCTGGTCTATGAATGGTAAAGGAAAGTGATCCTTCCTGGTAGCTGTATTGAGCCTTCTGTAGTCAATATACATACACCACCCTGTAACTGTTCTTGTAGGAACTAGTTCATTCTTTTCATTATGAACCACTGTCATGCCTCCCTTCTTTAGGATAACTTGGACAGGGCTCATCCAGGGGCTATTAGAAATAGGATAAATAATCCCAGCCTCCAGTAACTTGGTGACCTCTTTCTGCACCACCTCCTTCATGGCTGGATTTAGCCGCCTCTGTGGTTAAACCACTGGCTTAGCATCGTCCTACAATAGGATCTTGTGCATGCATCTTGCTGGGCTGATGCCCTTAAGATCACTTATGGACCACCCAAGAGCTGTCTTGTGTGTCCTTAGCACTTGAAGTAGTACTTTCTCTTCCTGTGGATTTAAAGCAGAGCTTATGATCACCAGAAAAGTGTCACCTTCTCCCAGAAATGCATATTTCAGGGATGGTGGTAGTGGTTTGAGCTCAGGTTTAGGAGGTTTTTCCTCTTCCTGAAGAATTTTCAGAAGTTCTTTTATTTCCTCTGATTCCTCTAGATCAGGCTGAACATTTTTAAAGATGTCTTCTAGCTCTGATTCGAGACTCTCAGCCATGTTGATTTCCTCTACCAGGGAGTTAATAATATCAACACTCATGCAATCATTTGATGTGTCTAGATGCTGCATAGCTTTCACAGCATTTAACTTGAACTCATCCTCATTGACTCTCAAGGTCACTTCCCCTTTTTGGACATCAATGAGGGTTCGTCCAGTTGCTAGGAAAGGTCTTCCTAGAATGAGAGTTGCACTTTTGTGCTCCTCCATTTCCAGCACTACAAAGTCAGTAGGAAAGGCGAATGGTCCAACTATGACAATCATATCCTCAATTATGCCTTATGGGTATTTAATGGAGCCATCAGCAAGTTGAAGACAGATCCAGGTTGGTTTGACCTCTTCAGTCAAGCCAAGCTTTCTGATAGTGGATGCACGGAATAGGTTGATACTTGCCCTAATATCACATAGAGTTGTCTTGGTACAAGTACCCTCTAATGTGCATGGTATCATAAAGCTCCCAGGATCCTTAAGCTTTTCTGGTAAGCTCTGTAAAATGACTGCACTGCACTCTTCAGTGAAGAAGACATTTTCATTTTCCCTCCAATCCTTCTTATGACTTAAGATCTCTTTCATGAACTTAGCATAAGAGGGTATTTTCTCAAGTGCCTCTGCAAACGGAATCTTGATTTCAAGAGTCCTGAGATAGTCTGCAAAATGGGCAAATTGTTTATCCTGTTCCGCTTGGTGGAGTAAGGCATCTTGGCTTTGTACTCTTCAACCTTAGTTGTTGCAGGTTTATTCCCTACAGAGGTAGTTGGAGAAGCCTTCTTAGAGGGGTTACCATCAGCACTTGCAGGTGTCTGATCCCTCATTGGCGTTTGAACGCCAGGCTTGGGGACTGGATGGGTGTTTAACGCCAGATTCCCTCCCCTTTCTGGCGTTTGAACGCCAGAACTGGACATGGACTGGGCATTTAATGCCAGTTTTTCACCCTTTTCTGGCGTTTGAACGCCAGAGTTATTCCTCTCTGGGCTCTTACTGTCCTCAGAGGGATTTTGGGTAGCAGGTTGCTCGTCCTCTGTCAGCTGTTCTTTTCTTGGCTTTCTGTTGCTTTGAGTCGAGGTATTCAATATTTTTCCACTTCTCAATTGAACTGCTTGGCACTCTTCTGTTATCTGTTTTGATAACTGCTATTTTGTCTTATTCAATTGTGATTCCATATCCTTGTTAGCATTTTTGGTTTCTTGTAGCATCTCTTTAAATTCTGCTAACTGCCTTGTTATAGAAGATAGTTGTTGATTGAGTTTAGCAACTTATTCCTGAGGACTAAAGTCAATTGATACTGCCTTAGCTTCCTTCTTTCATGGAGGACTCACTTCTTATATACAGATGCTAATTCCTAGCAACTGTATTGATAAGCTCTTGAGCCTCTTCAATATCTTTCTCATGTGTATAGATCCACTAGCTGAGTGGTATAGAGATATCTGAGCTTTTTCTGTAAGCCCGTAGTAGAAGATTTCTAACTGCACCCACTCTAAAAATATTTCAAAGGGGCATTTTCTTAGCATCCCTCTGTACCTCTCCCAAGCGTTATAAAGGGATTCATCATCCTCTTGTTTAAAGCCTTGGATGTCCAGCCTTAGCTGTGTCATCCTTTTTGGAGGGAAATATTGATTCAGGAATTTGTCTGATAACTGTTTCCATGTTCTTATGCTTGCTGTGGGTTGGTTATTTAACCACCTCTTAGCTTGATATTTTATAGCAAATGGAAACAGTAATAATCTGTATACATCCTGATCTACCTCCTTGTCACGCACTGTGTTAGTAATTTGTAAGAACTGCGCCAGCAACTCAGTAGGTTCTTCCTGTGGAAGACTAGAATACTGGCAGTTTTGCTGCACCATGACAATGAGCTGAGGATTTAGCTCAAAACTGCTTGCTTTGATGGGAGGTATACAGATACTACTCCCGTATACAGCGATAATGGGGTTAGCATATGACCCCAAAGTCCTTCTGGATTGTTCATTTCCATTTATGTCCATGATGGAAAAAAAAGGGAATTGATATGAATTGCAAATGAATTATATTTTTGTTTATTTTATTTTATTTAATTAAAAGCGACCGAATAAAATAGAATAAATAAATGGAAAATAAAATAAAAGTTTCAAAAACTAGAATAATTGATTAATTAAGAAAATTTGAAAAACCTTAGATATGATTTTTTTGAAAAAGATTTGAATTTTGAAATTCCAAAGCTAAGATAAGATAAAATAAGAAGTTTTAAAATAAAAATCTAAATTTTTAAAGGTAGAATTCGAAAATCAATTAAAATAAGGAGAAAATATATTTTTGAATTTAATGAAGAAAAAGAAAAATAGGAAAAATGACACAAAACTTAAAGTTTTTAGATCAAAACAAAGAAAACAAACAAGGAAGCTTTGAATATCAAAAATGAACACTAAGAGCAACTTTTGAAAATTTTTAAGAAAACAAAAAGATAAAGGACACCAAATTTAAAAATTTTTATATTCTGAGCATTGATAATTCGAAAAAGAAAAAAAAATGAAAGAAAAATAAAATCATGCAATTGACACCAAACTTAGAATATGAAACTAAACTCAAACAAAAGACTAAATTATGAAGTTATTGGTAAAAAAAGATTTTTCGAAAATAATTTAGAAAAATAAAATAAGGATTTTAAAATTTTAACCAAAAACAATAATAGAAGCCTCTAAACCAAAAAGAAAAATGTTTCCTAATCTAAGCGACAAAATAAACCGTCAGTTGTCCAAACTCGAACAATCCCCGGCAACGGCACGAAAAACTTGGTGCACGAAATCACAATCACACTTTTGCAATTCCGCACAACTAACCAGCAAGTGCACTGGGTCGTCCAAGTAATACCTTACGTGAGTAAGGGTCGATCCCACGGAGATTGTCGGCTTGAAGCAAGCTATGGTTATCTCGTAACTCTTAGTCAGGATATCAATAATAATTCTCAGTTTTAATTCGAATGAGTAAAAGAACATGGATAAAATGATACTTGTTATGCAGTGATGGAGAACAGGTTGAGGTTTTGGAGATGCTCTGTCTTCTGAATCTCTGCTTTCCTACTATATTCTTCTTCACGCACGCAGGTCTCCTTCCATGGCAAGCTGTATGTTGGTGGATCACTGTTGTCAATAGCTACCATCCGTCCTCTCAGTGAAAAGGGTCCATGTACATGGCTAATCATCTGTCGGTTCTCACCAATGTTGGAATAGGATCCATTGATCCTTTTGCACACTGTCACTACGCCCATCATTCATGAGTTTGAAGCTCGTCACAGTCATCCCTTCCTAGATCCTACTCGGAATACCACAGAGAAGGCTTATACCACGAAGACTCTGATCTCATGGATTTGAATGTCTGTTGTCAGGAGAGGCAGTCAAACTCGTGAACTAAGTATCCAAGAGATATACATTCAATCTAAGGTAGAACGAAAGTGGTTGTCAGGCACGCATTCATAGGTTGAGAATGGTGATGAGTGTCACGGATCATCACATTCATCATGTTAACGTGCGAATGAATATCTTAGAATAGAAACAAGCGTGATTGAATGAGAAACAGTAGTAATTGCATTAATCTATCGAGACACAGCAGAGCTCCTCACCCCCAACCACAGGGTTTAGAGACTCATGCCATAGAAGATACAAAATTTAGATGTGAAATGTCATGAGGTACAAAATAAATCTCTAAAAGTAGTTTTTATACTGAACTAGTGACCTAGGTTTACAGAAAATGAATAAACTAATATAGATAGTGCAGAAATCCACTTTTGGGGCCCATTTGGTGTGTGCTTGGGCTGAGCATTGAAGCTTCCATGTGTAGAGACTTTTCTTGGAGTTAAACGCCAGGTTGCTGCCTGTTTCTGGCATTTAACTCCAGTTTTTATGCCAGTTCTGGCGTTTAACGCCAGAATAAGGTGGAGACTTGGCGTTAAACGCCAATTTGCGTGATCTCAACTCGGGCAAAGTATGAACTATTATATATTGCTGGAAAGCCCAGGATGTCTACTTTCCAACGCAATTAAGAGCGCGCCAGTTGGGCTTTTGTAGCTCCAGAAAATCCATTTTGAGTGCAGGGAGGTCAGAATCCAACAACATCTGCAGTCCTTTTTCAGCCTCTGAATCATATTTTTGCTCAGGTCCCTCAATTTCAGCCAGAAAGTACCTGAAATCACAGAAAAACACACAAACTCATAGTAAAGTCTAGAAATGTGAATTTTTCTTCAAAACTAATAAAAACATAGTAAAAACTAACTAAATCATACTAAAAACTACCTAAACAATGCCAAAAAGCATATAAATTATCCGCTAATCAGCCATGCAGGTTTCTATAGGAGATTCATTAAGGACTTCAGTAAGGTAGCATTACCTTTATCTAGACTGTTACAGAAAGATATTGAGTTCGAGTTCCTTGAGGATTGCATGCAAGCGTTTGATAAGCTGAAGATCGCCCTGACTCAAGCTCCGATTGTGAGAGGACCAGATTGGAGCCAGCTTTTTGAGATTATGTGTGATGCCTCCAACCATGTGGTAGGAGTGGTACTGGCTCAGCACAAAGGTAGGATCCTTTTGTAATTGCTTATGCGTCTAAGACCTTAGACGCTGCTCAGTCTAGTTACACTACTACTGAAAAAGAGCTTCTTGCTATTGTTTTTGCTCTGGATAAATTCCGAGCCTATTTACTTGGTACTAAGGTAGTAGTGTACTCAGACCATGTAGCTCTAAAGTATTTATTAGCTAAAAAAGAGTCTAAACCAAGGCTAATACTTTGGAAACTGTTGCTGCAAGAATTTGATTTAGAAATTAAGGATAGGAGTGGTAACCAGAATTTAGTGGCAGACCACTTGAGTCGCCTTGAGCACATTAAGGATGACTCCACTCCTATTAATGATACTTTTCCATTTGATAGCTTGCATGCAGTATCTGAAGTGTTTCCTTGGTATGCACCTGTAGCTAATTATCTAGTTAGCCATACTTTCCCTCCCAATTTTACTAAGCATCAAAGGGATAAGCTGAAAAGCGAGTCTAAATATTATATATGGGATGACCCATACTTATGGAGGTGCGGTGCTGACCAGCTAATTAGAAGGTGTGTGCCCCAATCAGAATTCCAGTCCATTTTAGAGGCTTGCCACTCTTCTGAGAGTGGAGGACATTTTGGCCCTCAAAGAATAGCTAGAAAAATCTTAAACTGTGGATTCTGGTGGCCTACTCTTTTTAAAGATGCTGCTGCTTTTTGTAAATCTTGTTCCCCATGCCAAAGGTTTGGTAATATATCTAAGAGGGATGAGATGCCTCAACAGATTATGCTATTCTGTGAAATTTTTTATGTTTGGAGCATTGACTTCATGGGTCCATTTCCAAACTCTAGTGATTACCTTTATATACTGTTAGCTGTAGATTATGTCTCTAAATGGGTGGAAGCAATTCCTACCCGTACTGATGATGCTAACACTGTTGTTTCCTTTGTTAGAAACCATATTATTTGTCGCTTTGGATCACCACGAGCAATCGTGAATGATCAAGGCACTCACTTTTGTAACAGGAGACTAACATGATTACTGAAGAAGCATGGGATTGTTCACAAAGTAGCAACAACTTATCATTCCAGACCAATGGACAAGCAGAAGTGTCTAACAGGGAGATTAAACGCATTCTGGAGAAGATAGTCAAGCCTCATAAGAAGGGCTGGAGCACCAGACTTGTTGATGCACTCTGAGCATATAGAACAGCGTACAAGACACCCATTGGGATGAGCCTCTTCCGCTTAGTGTACGAAAAGGCTTGCCACCTTCCGGTAGAGGTGGAACACAAGGCTTTCTGGGCTGTGAGGGAGTGCAACATGAATTTTGAGGAAGCTAGTGCTGAAAGGAAGCTGCAACTGGCAGAATTGGAGAACATTCGCCTAGAAGCATATGACAACTCCAGGCGATACAAAGATTAGATGAAGGCTGTCCATGACAAGCACATAAAAAGGAGAGAGTTCAAACTAGGGGAGTTAGTTCTTCTTTATAACTCCAGACTAAGGCTCATACCAGGCAAACTGAGATCAAGATGGGAAGGGACCTACAGAGTAGAAAAGGCAGAGCCATACGGAGTTTTCACCTGCGTCATCCTTCTAGCTCCAAATTCATTAAGGTCAATGGACATTGCCTAAATCTTTATCATGGAGAGAAGATGAAGGATCATAAAGAGCTAGAGGTTTTCCTTTTGGAAGACCCACCAACAGAAGCAGAATGAGCATGAAGACCGTCAAACTTAAGGACGTAAAAGCAAAGTGCTAGGTGAGAGACAACCCACCATGGTATGATCGTTTTGTTTCAGTCTTAGTTTTGTTTTATTTTATTTTACTTTATTTTCCTTAAGTAACTCTTCTCATAATCTCAGCATATAGTCTGCATTTGCATTTGCATTCTGCACATATAAAAAAATGCACTCGACGCGCTAGCATCGCTGACGCGTCCGCGTCATGTGTGCATTCGAAACAAGAAGAAAAGAAGCAGAGAGTCACGCGGGAGCATGGCTGGAGGCGTGCCTTAGGCACAAACACGCCCACGCAAACGCGTCCCTGACGTGTTCGCGTCACTTTAAAAATCAGCCTCCCACGCGTGCGCGTTACCCACGCGCACGCGTGACCCTGCAAAATCGACGTAAAGAGGTGTATGGTAAAGAATTTTGATGGAGTGGGGCTGGAATGGTGCTGGAAGCATAAGACCCATCACGCGTATGTGTCACTAACGATCGAATCTTTGATGGTTTAGAAATTCACAAATGAAATCTCGTTGCAAGTATAGTTTCTAAACCAATCAATAATCCTTTCATACAAAAATTTTGTTTGTCACAAGTACAAACCCCTAAAATCTATAAACCGAAGTATTGAACCTCGGGTCGTTCTCCTTAGAAATTACAATAAAGTGTTCTTGTTATTGGTTATGAGATGTATTTTGGGGTTTTGGGGATAATAGGCAAGAAATATAAATGGCAAAGAAAATAAGCTAACAACTAACAAAGCTCTTGGCAAGGTTATGAGAATTGGAAGTCCTATCCTTATTTTATCCTCCTCAATTGTAATGAGAATTGTCCATTGCTACCACTTAGTTAACCTCTAACCATGGAGGAAAGTCAAGTGGATGAATTAACTTGATTCTACAGTCCTAGCCAACTCCCAAGGGAAAGATTGGCTTTAGTGGTATCCAAGTCAATTAGCAACTTCTAATTATCAATCAACAAAGGAATTAGATAACTCAAGCATCACTAATTACTCCACCTAGGCCAAGAGGAACAAAATCTACACTAAACTCCAAATAAGCATTTCATCAAACACTTGGAAGGCACTAAAGAAAAGCATACGAAGTTGATCAACAACAATAAAATCTAACAACAATTGAATGTAAGAAATCAACAACAACAATTAAAGAAAACAAGATCTAAATGAATTACCTCAAATTGAATTAAAGGAAAATAGATGAAGGAAGAGTGCCTCAACAACAAAGTAAGCAATTACAAGGATGAAACACAAAATTAGAGAGAGAAAGAGTAGAGGAACAAGAAATTGTAAAGGAAAAGTAAATCAAAGCATGAATTAATCCTAGATCTAAGGAATTCTAATCTAGATCTAAAACCTAATCCTAATCCTAGAGAGAAGTGAGAGCTTCTCTCTCTAACTAAAACTAATTCTAAAACTTAAACTATGACTAATGATCAAAAGTATGTTAATTCCCCTTTAATTCTTGGCTTAAATAGTATCAGAAATGAGTTGGATTGGGCCCACAAGGCTTCTAAAATCGCTGGCCACGAGTTGCACTAAGTGAGTCATGTGCACCCATCGGTGCGTACGTGTACCGTGCATGTGTGTGCCCCTATGCACGGTGAAACTATAGCAAATCTTATATCATTTCGAAGCCCTAGATGTTAGCTTTCCAACGTAATTAGAACCGCATCATTTGGACCTTTATAGCTCAAATTATGGTCTATTGAGTGCGAAGAGGTCGGCTTGACAGCTTTTGCAATTCCTTCATTTCTTCATGAGTTCTCCATTTTTACATGCTTTTCCTTCATTCCCTTGATCCAATCTTTGCCTTCTAAATCTGAAATCACTTAACAAACATATCAAGGCATCTAATGGAATCAAGGTGAACTAGATTTAGCTATTTTAAGACCTAAAAAACATGTTTTCACTCTTAAGCACAAATTAGGATATAATCATGAAACCATGCTATTTCATTGAATAAATGTGGGTAAAAGGTTATAAAATCCCCTAAATAAAGCACAAGATAAACCCTACAAATGGGGTTTATCAACCTCCCCACACTTAAACCAAGTATGTCCTCATGCTTAAACAAACAGAAACCAAAGGGTATCAACATTTATTCAATGTAAACTAATCTAAATGCAACCTAAACTATATGCATCTATCTATATGAATGCAACTAAATGCAAAATGATTCTACCTACTTGGTTGAAAATAAATCAATCTCCAAGACATACATGCACAAGTAGGGCCAAGATCATATAACGATTCATGAATCCTACCAATTCAAGTATAAAAATGAAGTTCAAATAGACTTGCAAGAAGAAAGCTTATGAAAGCCGGGAATCACGGAATTGAGCATCGAACCCTCACCGGAAGTGTTTGCACTCTATTCGCTCAAGTGTTTAGGGTTGATTTTCTCAATTCTCCTCTATTTCATGCTTTCTGAGATTTATTTTTCTTCTAACAATCAACATTTATTTCATGCATGCATACATATATCATGAGGTCTTTTCATTGGTTGTAATGGGGCTAGGGTCAAGGTAGGATGCATATTTGGTCAAGTGAGTTTGAAATTCGAATCTTTGATAAGCTTAAACTTCCCACCTAACCTATATAATGACCTCTACAATTAAGTACTAATCTAGCTACCCATCCTCCTCACTTTTTGCATACTCATGCATTTTCTTTTTTGATTATGACACATATGCATTTATCTTTATTGAGCTCTACTTTAGGGCACTTTGTCCCTTTTTTATTTCTTTCTTTTCTTCTCTTCTTTTTTTTCTTTCTTTTTCTATTTTTTCTTTTCTTTTCTTCATATATATATTTTTCTTTTCTTTTTATTTTGTTTTTCTCATCTTTTTCTTTCTTTCGAACTACATACAAGAACATCAATGCATAAGGTCTATACATTTGATCAATACATGAGCATGTACCCAATTCCCAATATTTACAACAAAAATAAAAAACTACCCTTTTATTCAACCAATGTCCCAAGGTTCCCACACTTGAATGATACACACACTAGCCTAAGCTAATCAAAGATCCAAATAAGAATATTTATTGTTTTTTGCTTTAGGGCTTGTAATGTGCTAAATTAAGAACAAATGGGTTAAGTGTAGGCTCAAATTGGCTAACAATGGATGATAAGAGGTAAGGCTATTTGGGAAACTAAGCTAAATTAAATGTTGGCCTCAATCATATAAGTGCATGAATACAAAAAATAATGGACATAGAGAATCAAACAAATCAAAGATTACAATCATAGGAGGAGAATAATGCACACAAGAAGGGAAGAATAAGTGGTTATAAGATATAACCACGCAATTAGGCTCAACTCTCACAAGCTTGTGTTCTTAGCTCAAAAACCGTGATCCAAATTACATTCTTCAAGAAAGCTTAACACTAAAAATTTTCAATTGGTAAGTTGCCCTAAAACAATTTTTCTTGGAAAAGACATCATCACCCTAACCAAGTAGTCCTAACATAAAAGGAAAGTGGTAAAAATATGTACAAATTCTAACTAGCATGCAACCTAACATGCAATGCAATAACTAATCTAACATTGGTGTTGAAAGGAATTGTTACCCATGGAGATCGGTTGGACGACCTCCCCACACTTGAAGATTGCACCGTCCTCAGTGCATGCAAAGAAGAGCAAGGTGAATGGTATGTTACAATTGAATAGCTCCTTCAAAAGGTTGTGCGTATGAACTTGTTTGTTGCCCATTTAGAAAATTTTCCCTTTCCTCCTTTCATGGTGGCCAACCTAAAAGAAGAGAAAAAGAAAGAAAATTAAGCCTACAACAAAGATGTCAAAGCAAATAGAATATAGGCGGGGGCTAATGCCAAGTAAGAGTATGGTTCTCTACTACATGGTAACTACAAATGTGAGTGAGAAAACAATGTAAGCTAAGGCATATCATTAAGCTTGATGCAAGAGTAAGATCAGAGCATGAAGAGCATATTGAGCATCAAGAGAAAACAAGAAAGAGTGGGTCATGAAAAACAATATGAGTTCATATCAATGCACAAAGACACAAGAGTCATACAAGATGAAGCATTGATTTAAAAGTTTCATCACCCAACAATGTCAAACAAGTCAAGAGGCACCAAAATAATGCAAGAAAGTCTCAACAATTGAGTAGGAAAATGCAATACCATTATTAAAATAAGAAACTCGAAAAAAAATAAAGTAAAAACAAGCTATAAAAACAAAATGAAAATGTAAAGAATAAAAGTATGTGAATGCAATGGACAAAAGAAAATGGAAGATGAGAAAAAAATTCTTTTTTTTATTATTATAAATTATCTCAAATTGAATTGGAAGAAAATAGAAGGAACAAGAGTAGATCTACAATAAAGCATAGAAACAACATAAAGGAAATTACAACAAAAGAATAGAGGAATCATAAATGCAACAACAAAAAATTGAGAAGAAGAAGGAGTAGAGAGCATGAATCAAAACCTAGATCTAAGAACTAAACCTAATCCTAATTCTAATTCACGCGTACACGTCATTTTTTCAAAGCTGGCCACTCACGCGTGCGCGTCCCCACGCATACGCGTCACCTGAAAATAGCGACAAGCACGCGAACGCGTGCTCTACGCGCACGCGTCGCATGCGATGCACAGTTTAACTATACCTGCGCCACAATTCTTATCTTTTCTTCCCCAATCCTAATTTTTTCTTCTCCCTTCTTATTTCTTTCTTCCTCCTTCTTTCTTCTTTATTTCTTCTCACTTTTTACTTTCTCCCCCCTTCTTTTTCACATCCATTATCAAGGTTCTTTTCTTTTCTTCTTCCCTTTTTACTTTTTCATTATTATTTTTATTTATATTTCTTCTTCTTTTTCTTTCTACCTTCATTACCAATGTTTCCTTTTTCTTTCTTTTTCCTTTTACATTATTTTAATTGGTGTTAAAAATTTAATTGGGTGATTGTTTTCCTCTATTATTGCTTGTGGATTATTAAGGAGTTGTTTGACAATTATTAATTATCTTAGGGTTGCTTGCATGTTCAAATTCAATACTTTCAATAACATATTTACCATGCATGCTAAGTGTTTGTGAAAAAGCCTGTATAGCATTGTGCATACTTAATATTCTATTTTTCTACTCTAATGCTTGTTTTTTCACAAAATCCCTTTTTATATATTATTGATTGAATATAATTGTCAATACAAACAGGTTGTTAGTTTGAAACACTTGATAATCAAATTGGGCAATTAATGCTTGATCTATGCTACTCATGCCTTTGCCAGCATGCTAATAAACATCTTGCATTTACTTGCCATAACATGCACTAGCTATATTTCCATTGATGAACTTATCACATGTAGTCGCGACCATGTGTTAACGACATCCTTCTTTTCCGTGCATTGATTATCACTTGTACCATTGGTATGCGAAATTGTTACTCTGAGGTTGTAAAATTTGTTGTTCGTTCTCTCCCTGGCAATGGCTCCAAAAACTGGTGCACAATACCATGGTCCAGACATAACTTCACAACTTCGCACAACTAACCAGCAAGTGCACTGGGTTATCCAAGTAATAAAACCTTACGTGAGTAAGGGTCGATCCCACGGAGATTGTTGGTATGAAGCAAGCTATGGTCATCTTGTAAATCTCAGTCAGGCAGATAGTGATTGATTATGGAGTTTTCGAAAATAAATAATAAATAAATAGAAAATAAAGATAGAAATACTTATGTAATTCATTGGTGAGAATTTCAGATAAGCATATAGAGATGCCTTCGTTCTTCTGAATCTCTGCTTTCCTGCTGTCTTCATCCAATCAGTCTTACTCCTTTCCATGGCAAGCTTTATGTAAGGGCATCACCGTTGTCAATGGCTACATCCCATCCTCTTGTGAAAAAGGTCCAAATGCTCTGTCACGGCACGGCTAATCATCTGAGGTTCTCGATCATACTGGAATAGGATTCACCCTCCTTTTGCGTCTGTCACTACGCCCAGCACTCGCGAGTTTGAAGATCGTCACAGCCATCTCTTCCTAGATCCTACTCGGAATACCACAGACAAGGTTTAGAATTTATGGATCTCAGGAATGGCCATCCATGGGTTCTAACTTATACCACGAAGATATTAATAACTCAGACTCGGTCCCCTGTATTCGATATCTAAGAGATATTCATTCTAGCTTGTTTGCCTATAGAACGAAAGTGTTTGTCAGGCATGCGTTCATAAGTGAGAATGATGATGAGCATCACATAATCATCACATTCATCATGTTCTTGGGAACGAATGGATATCTTAGAAGCGGAATAAGTTGAATTGAATAGAAAACAGTAGTACTTCGCATTAAATCATGAGGAACAGCAGAGCTCCACACCTTAATCTATGGAGTGCAGAAACTCTACCGTTTGAAAATACATAAGTGATGAAGGTTCAGGCATGGCCGAATGGCCAGCCCCCAAAACGTGATCACAGGATCAAAAATACAATCCAGGATGAAAATACAATAGTAAAAAGTCCTATTTATACTAAACTAGTTACTAGGGTTTAGAGAAGTAAGTAATTGATGCATAAATCCACTTCCGGGGCCCACTTGGTGTGTGCTTGGGCTGAGCTTGAAGTTTACACGTGGAGAGGTCATTCTTGGAGTTGAACGCCAGTTTGTAACGTGTTTCTGGCGTTCAACTCTGGCTTGTGACGTGTTTCTGGCGTTTAACTCCAGACTGCAGCGTAGAACTGGCGTTCAACGCCCTTTTGCGTCATCTAAACGCGACCAAAGTATAGAATATTATATATTGCTAGAAAGCCCTGGATGTCTACTTTCCAACGAAATTGGAAGCGCGCCATTTTGAGTTCTGTAGCTCTAGAAAATATACTTTGAGTGCAGGGAGGTCAGAATCCAACAGCATCAGCAGTCCTTCTTCAACCTCTGAATCTGATTTTT
>NC_029790.2:40201124-40201856 GCF_000816755.2 Arachis ipaensis
CTTTTTGCTCTTGCCTTTTGGTTTTAAGAGCTTTTGGCTTTTTCTGCTTGCTTTTTCTCTTTTTTTTTCTATTTTTTTTTGCCATTTTTTTTTCTGCAAGCTTTGTTCCGTGCTGCTTTTTCTTGCTTCAAGAATCATTTTTATGATTTTTCAGATTATCAAATAACATGTCTCCTTGTCATCATTCTTTCAAGAGCCAACATATTTAACATTCTTAAATAACAACTTCAAAATACATATGCACTGTTCAAGCATTCATTCAGAAAACAAGAAGCATTGTCACCACATCAATATAATTAAACTAAGTTCAAGGATTAATTCAAAACTCATGTACTTCTTGTTCTTTTGAATTAAAACATTTTTCATTTAAGAGAGGTGATGGATTCATAGGACATTCATAACTTTAAGACATAGTTACTAACTACTAATGATCATGTAATAAGACACAAACTTAGATATGCACTTAACATAGAAAATGAAAAACAGAGAATGTAAGAACAAGGAGTGAGTCCACCTTAGTGATGGTGGCGTTTCTTTCTTGAGGAACCAATAATGTCCTTGAGCTCTTCTATGTCTCTTCCTTGTCTTTGTTGCTCCTCCCTCATTGCTTTTTGATCTTCTCTAATTTCATGAAAGGATGATGGAGTGCTCTTGATGTTCCACCCTTAGTTGTCTCATGTTGGAACTTAATTCTCCTAGGGAGGTGTTGATTTGCTCCCAATAGTTTTGTGG
>NC_029790.2:40201877-40289636 GCF_000816755.2 Arachis ipaensis
GATTGGTTGCTAGTGGGGATGATGGAGCGTTGGATGAACTCCAACCATCTTCTAGCTACAGGCTTGAGGTCCAGTCTTCTTAATTGAACCGGTTTACCTTTGGAGTCAATCTTCCATTGAGCTCCTTCCACACATATGTCCATGAGGACTTGGTCCAACCTTTGATTAAAGTTGACCCTTCTAGTGTAGGGGCGTGCATCTCCTTGCATCATAGGCAAGTTGAACGCCAACCTCATATTTTCTGGACTAAAATCTAAGTATGTCCCCCGAACCATTGTAATATAATTCTTGGGATTCGGGTTCTTACTTTGATCATGGTTCTTAGTGATCCATGCATTGGCATAGAACTCTTGAACCATTAGGATGCCGACTTGTTGGATGGGGTTTGTTAGAACTTCCCAACCTCTTCTTTGGATTTCATGTCGGATCTCCGGATACTCATTTCTCTTGAACTTGAAAGGGACCTCGGGGATCACCTTCTTCTTGGCCACAACATCATAGAAGTGGTCTTGATGGGATTTGGAGATGAACCTTTCCATCTCCCATGACTCGGAGGTGGAAGCTTTTGTCTTCCCTTTCCCTTTTCTAGAGGATTCTCCGGTCTTAGGTGCCATCAATGGTAATGAAAAAACAAAAAGCTTATGCTTTTACCACACCAAACTTAGAATATTGCTTGCCCTCGAGCAAGAGAAGAAAGAATAGATGAAGAAGAAGAAGAAAATATGGAGGAGATGAGGGAGAGGTGTATTCGGCCAAGAAGGGGAAGAGAGGGTTGTGTTGTGTGAAAATGAAGAAGAGTGGAGGGCTTTATATAGGGAAGGGAGGGGGGTTAAGGTTTGGCCAGAAGAGTGGGTTTTGGGTGGGAAATTGATTTTGAATTTTGAAGGTAGGTGGAGTTTATGAGGTAGGTTTATGGGGAAGAGTGGATGGATGTGAGTGGTGAAGTGGTGATAGGGAAGAGAGATTGAGGTGATTGGTAAAGAGTTTTGGGGAAGAGTGTTTATTAGGAAGAGAGGATGAACATTGAGAAGAGGGAAGAGAGAGTGAGTGGTGGTAGGTGGGGATCCTGTGGGGTCCACAGATGCTGAGATGATCCTGTGGGGTTCACAGATCCTGAGGTGTCAAGGAATTGCATCCCTGTACCAATTAGGCATATAAAATACCTTTGCATGCAATTCTGGCATTTAAACGCCGAATTGATGCTTGTTCTGGGCGTTCAGCGCCCAGATGCAGCATATTTCTGGCGTTGAACGCCAGCCAGATGCTTGTTTCTGGCGTTCAGCGCCAGCTCTTCCTCAGTGGGCATTTCTGGCATCTGAACACCAGGATGCTGCTTGTTTCTGGCGTTCAACGCCAGAAACATGCTCTGTTCTGGCGTTGAACGCTAGACAGATGCTCCTTACTGGCGTTTAAACGCCAGTCAGATCCTCCTCCAGGGTGTGATTTTTCTTCTGCTGTTTTTGATTTTGTTTTCAATTTTTATATTTATTTTGTGACTCCACATGATCATGAACCTAATAAAACATGAAAGAACAATAAAAATAAAATAGAATTAGATAAAAATTGGGTTGCCTCCCAACAAGCGCTTCTTTAATGTCAATAATTTGATAGTGGGCTCTCATGGAGCCTCACAGATGTTCAGAGCATTGTTGAGACTCCCCAACACCAAACTTAGAGTTTGGATATGGGAGTTCAACACCAAACTTAGAGTTTGGTTGTGGCCTCCCAACACCAAACTTAGAGTTTGACTGTGGGGGCTCTGGTTGACTCTCCATTACAGAGAGTGGCATGAGGTTTATTCCTGACCCAAGGTCACATAGAGCCTTTTCAAAGGTTATGGTGCCTATGGTACAAGGTATTAGGAACTTTCCAGGATCCTGTTTCTTTTGAGGCAATCTCAGTTGATCCAATGCATTTAGTTCATTGGTGAACAGGGGAGGTTCATCTCCTCAAGTCTCTTTACCAAATAAATTGGCATTCAGCTTCATGATTACACCAAGGAACTTGGCAACTTGCTCTTCAGTAACATCTTTATTATCTTCAGAAGAAGAATACTCTTCAGAGCTCATGAAGGGCGTAAGGAGGTTTAATGGAATCTCTATGGTCTCTAGATGGGCCTCAGATTCCTTTGGTTCCTCAGAGGAAAACTCCTTATTGATCACTGGACGTCCCAGGAAGTCTTCCTCATTGGGATTCACGTCCTCCCCCTCTCTTGTGGATTCGGCCATGATGGTGAATTCAATGGCCTTGCACTCTCCTTTTGGATTTTTTTCTGTATTGCTTGGGAGAGTACTAGGAGGGATTTCAGTGATCCTTTTACTCAGTTGGCCCACTTGTGCCTCCAAATTTCTAATTGAAGACCTTGTTTCATTCATGAAACTTACAGTGGCCCTAGATAGATCAGAGACTAAGTTTACTAAATTAGAGGTATTTTGTTCAGAGTTCTCTGTCTGTTACTGAGTGGATGATGGAAAAGGTTTACTATTGTTAAACCTGTTTCTTCCACCATTATTAAAGCCTTGTTGAGGCTTTTGTTGATCCTTCCATGAGAGATTTGGGTGATTTCTCCATGAGGGGTTATAGGTGTTTCCATATGGTTCACCCATGTAATTTACCTCTGCTATTGCAGGGTTCTCAGGATCATAAGCTTCTTCTTCAGAAGATGCCTCTTGAGTACTGTTGGATGCAGCTTGCATTCCATTCAGACTTTGAGAAATCATATTGACTTGCTGAGTCAATATTTTATTCTGAGCCAATATGGCATTCAGAGTATCGATTTCAAGAACTCCCTTCTTCATAGGCGTCCCATTACTCACAGGATTCCTCTCAGAAGTGTACACGAACTAGTTATTAGCAACCATGTTAATGAGTTCTTGAGCTTCTGCAGGCATTTTCTTTAGGTGAATGGATCCACCTGCAGAAGTATCCAATGACATTTTAGCTAATTCAGACAGACCATCATAGAATATATCCAGGATGGTCCATTTTGAAAGCATGTCAGAAGGACACTTTTTGGTCAGTTCCTTGTATCTCTCCCAAGCTTCATAGAGAGATTCACCTTCTTTTTGTCTGAAGGTTTGAACATCTACTCTGAGCTTACTCAGCTTTTGAGGAGGAAAGAACTTGGCTAAGAAAGCCTTGACCAGCTTATCCCAAGAGTTCAGGCTATCTTTAGGTTGAGAATCCAACCATATTCTAGCTCTGTCTCTTACAGCAAACGGGAAAAGCATGAGCCTGTAAACTTCAGGATCTACTCTATTAGTCTTAACAGTATCACAGATCTGCAAGAGTTCAATTAAGAATTGAAAAGGATCTTCAGATGGAAGTCCATGAAACTTGCAATTTTGTTGCATCAGAGAAACTAATTGAGACTTAAGCTCAAAATTGTTTGCTCCAATGGCAGGAATGGAGATGCTTCTTCCATGTAAATTGGAATTAGGTGCAGTAAAGTCACCAAGCATCCTCCTTGCATTATTATTATTTTTGGCTGCCATCTCCTCTTCTTGTTCGAAAATTCCTGTAAGGTTGTCTCTGGATTGTTGTATTTTAGCTTCTCTTAGTTTTTTCTTCAGAGTCCTTTCAGGTTCAGGGTCTGCTTCAACAAGAATGTTCTTGTCCTTGCTCCTGCTCATATGAAAAAGAGGGAATAAAAAAATAATAATAATAGAGATCCTTTTTGCCCAAGTATAGAGGTTCCCTTATGTGAGTAGAAAAAAAGAAGAGTAGAAGAAAAGAAGAAGAGAAAATCTGAACTCAGAGAGAAAGAGAGGGTTCGGATTTTTGGTGAGTGAGGAAGAGATGTTAGTAAATAAATAAATAAATAGAAGGAGATGAGAGAGAGAGAGAATTTTCGAAAATTATTTTTGAAAAATGGTTAGTGATTTTCGAAAATTAAAAGAAGAAATAAATTAAAATTGAATTTTGAAACAATTAGTTAATTAAAAAGAATTTTTTTTTTGAAAAAGAGGGAGATATTTTCGAAAATTAGAGAGAGAGAGTTAGTTAGGTAGTTTTGAAAAAGATAAGAAACAAACAAAAAGTTAGTGAGTTAGTTGAAACAAATTTGAAAATCAATTTTGAAAGATAAGAAGATAAGAAGTTAGAAAAGATATTTTAAAATCAAATTTTTGAAAAAGATATGTTATGAAAAGATATGATTTTGAAAAAGATAAGATAAAAAGATATTTTTGAAAAGTTATGATTGAAATTAGTTTTGAAAAAGATTTGATTTTTAAAATCACAATTAATGACTTGATTCACAAGAAATCACAAGATATGATTCTAGAACTTAAAGTTTGAATCTTTCTTAACAAGTAAGTAACAAACTTGAAATTTTTGAATCAAAACATTAATTGTTGATGATATTTTCGAAAATTATGAGATCAAATTAAGAAAAAGATTTTTGAAAAATATTTTTATAATTTTTCAAAATAAATAAGAAAAATGAAAAAGATTTGATTTTTGAAAAAGATTTTGAAAAAGATAAGATTTTTAAATTGAAAATTTGATTTGACTCATAAGAAACAACTAAATTTTAAAAATTTTTGAAAAAGTCAATCCAAATTTTCGAAATTTATGAGAGAAAAAGGGAAAGATATTTTTTTTATTTTTGAATTTTTAATGATGAGAGAGAAAAACATGAAAATGATGCAATGCATGAAAATTTTGGATCGAAACAATGAATGCATGCAATAATGCTATGAATGTCAAGATGAACACCAAGAACACTTTGAAGATCATGATGAACATCAAGAACTTATTTTTGAAAATTTTATATGCAAAGAAAACATGCAAGACACCAAACTTATAAATCTTTCATGTTCAGACACTATGAATGCAAGAATGCATATGAAAAACAAGAAAAGACACAAAACAAGAAAATATGAAGATCAAACTAGAAGACTTACCAAGAACAACTTGAAGATCATGAAGAACACTATGAATGCATGAATTTTCGAAAAATGCATAAAATTTTAGAAAACATGCAATTGACACCAAACTTAAAAATTGACTCAAGACTCAAACGAGAAACACAAAATATTTTTGGTTTTTATGATTTTATAAATTTTTTTGGATTTTTCGAAAATTAATGTGAAAAAGAAAAATAAGGATTCCAAAATTTTTAATATGAATTCCAGGAATCTTGCATTCTTAGTCTAAAGCTCCAATCTGAGGGTTAGACATGGCTTAATAGCCAGTTAAGCTTTAGCATGTAAATCAGGTGGATTAGGAACAGCAGCAGGTGGATTAGCAACAACTAGCTTGCTCTTGATAATGTTGGGTTGGAAGCCCCAGTCCAAATGAATTTAGACATGGCTTTACAGCCAGTCAGGCTTCAACATGCTTCATGAAACACTAGAATTCATTCTTAAAAAAAATTTTAGAATAATTTTCGAAAACAGGTGAGAAATTTTTTTGAAAGAATATTTTTTTTTGAATATTAATTGGGAAAAACGAAAAAGAAGAAAATATTTTTGAAAAATTTTTGAAAACTTTTTGAAAATAAAATAGGAAGAAAATTACCCAATCTGAGCAACACGATGAACCGTCAGTTGTCCAAACTCAAACAATCCCCGGCAACGGCGCCAAAAACTTGGTGCACGAAATTGGGATCTCAGGCAATGGCGCCAAAAACTCTGTACGCACGTCTTAATAAATCGTTTTTCATTCACAACTTCGATACAACTAACCAGCAAGTGCACTGGGTTGTCCAAGTAATAAAACCTTACATGAGTAAGGGTCGATCCCACGGAGATTGTTGGTATGAAGCAAACTATGGTCAC
This sequence comes from Arachis ipaensis, assembly GCF_000816755.2. Lineage (NCBI taxonomy): Eukaryota > Viridiplantae > Streptophyta > Magnoliopsida > Fabales > Fabaceae > Arachis > Arachis ipaensis. The sequence goes on from NC_029790.2 coordinate 40,207,661, forward strand.
CTTGTAAATCTCAGTCAGGCGGATATCAAATAGTTATGGAGTTTTCAAAAATAAATAATAAATAAATGGAAAAGAAAGATAGAAATACTTATGTAATTCATTGGTGAGAATTTCAGATAAGCGTATAGAGATGCCTTCGTTCTTCTGAATCTCTGCTTTCCTGCTGTCTTCATCCAATCAGTCTTACTCCTTTCCATGGCAAGCTTTATGTAAGGGCATCACCGTTGTCAATGGCTACATCCCATCCTCTTGTGAAAAAGGTCCAAATGCTCTGTCACGGCACGGCTAATCATCTGAGGTTCTCGATCATACTGGAATAGGATTCACCCTCCTTTTGCGTCTGTCACTACGCCCAGCACTCGCGAGTTTGAAGATCGTCTCAGCCATCCCTTCCCAGATCCTACTCGGAATACCACAGAGAAGGTTTAGACTTTCCGAATCTCAGGAATGGCCATCCATGGGTTCTAACTTATACCACGAAGATATTAATAACTCGGACTCGGTCCCCTGTATTAGATATCTAAGAGATATTCATTCTAGCTTGTTTGCATGTAGAACAGAAGTGTTTGTCAGGCACGCGTTCATAAGTGAGAATGATGATGAGCGTCACATAATCATCACATTCATCATGTTCTTAGGAACGAATGGATATCTTAGAAGCGGAATAAGTTGAATTGAATAGAAAACAGTAGTACTTCGTATTAAATCATGAGGAACAGCAGAGCTCCACACCTTAATCTATGGAGTGCAGAAACTCTACCGCTTGAAAATACATAAGTGATGAAGGTTTAGGCATGGCCGAATGGCCAGCCCCCAAAACGTGATCACAGGATCAAAAATACAATCCAGGATGAAAATACAATAGTAAAAAGTCCTATTTATACTAAACTAGTTACTAGGGTTTACAGAAGTAAGTAATTGATACATAAATCCACTTCCGGGGCCCACTTGGTGTGTGCTTGGGCTGAGCTTGAAGTTTACACGTGGAGAGGTCATTCTTGGAGTTGAACGCCAGTTTGTAACGTGTTTCTGGCGTTCAACTCTGGCTTGTGACGTGTTTCTGGCGTTTAACTCCAGACTGCAGCGTAGAACTGGCGTTCAACGCCCTTTTGCGTCATCAAAACTCGGCCAAAGTATGGACTATTAAATATTTCTGGAAAGCCCTGGATGTCTACTTTTCAACGCAATTGGAAGCGCGCCATTTTGAGTTCTATAGCTCCAGAAAATCCACTTTGAGTGCAGGGAGGTCAGAATCCAACAGCATCAGCAGTCCTTCTTCAACCTCTGAATCTGATTTTTGCTCAAGTCCCTCAATTTCAGCCAGAAAATACCTGAAATCACAGAAAAACACACAAACTAATAGTAAAGTCCAGAAATGTGAATTTAACATAAAAACTAATAAAAAAAATCCCTAAAAGTAACTAGATCCTACTAAAAACATACTAAAAACAATGCCAAAAAGCGTATAAATTATCCGCTCATCAACCATCCTCTTCCTTGCTCTAACCCTTTGCTTTAAAAGTTACTTTCCTTTTCCCTTTTCAGGATGGCCACCGAGAAAGTTAAAGAGAAAGCTACTCCCAAACCACCGACAAGGAAAGGAACAAAAAGAGCTCCAGCTGCGGAACCTTCTTCAACGGCAGTAAAGCCTTCAACAAAAAGAATCAAGAGGATCATCAAGGTCGATGAAAAAGAGAAGGCCTTTCCAGCATAGGACATTGCGCGGTTCACTAACCGCTACTGTGAGCAGATGTTCCCCATCCTAGCTGAGAGGAACTATAATAATGAGTACCTACTCATCCTCCCGAACCACATTGTTGATTTTGTTGAGCCCCGAATTGAACGAAGACAATGGAGATTCTTATGGAGACAGCCGCGGCAGGTTAATCTTTCACGGGTAGTCGAATTCTACTCCAATTTTTACATGCCAACCATGCAGTCTGTCTATGTCTGTCAGAAGCAAGTCCCCATAACTGAAGAAGCCATTCAGCGAGCTTTCCCCTGCTCCAGAAGGATTGGACACATACCAAAAAGCCTCTTTCAAGTGCCAGACATACCAATTTGACTGGGACACCGTTCTCAGAGTTATGGCACAACCTGACAGCAGATGGATCTATAGATACCATCGATCCCGACCTAACGGCATATTGGCTTCAGCATTCACCTTGGAGGCTCAAGTATGGGCACAGATCATGTCCCATTACTTTTTTCCAAGCACTCACGAGTCCTCCTTCACTGCAGACATGGATGTTCTACTCTAGTGTATCCTTACAGACCAGCCTCTCAATTTACCAAGACACATCTGAAATGCTATGGGACACGTACAGATTGCGGGCAACCTACCTTTTCCCGCCTTGGTTTCAGATCTAGTCTCAGCAGCCGAAGTCTCCTATAGAGCTGGAGACACCAAGGCCATGATTCCACGGGATGATCAGTACGTCCCTAACGGGAAGTATATCAGACCTCCAGTAGCAACTATCAACCAAACTGCAGAACCGGCCGGAGATATCCTTTCTCCTTCCACATCACAAGAACCTTCAACAAATCAGCTACTCCATCAGATACTTGAGAAATTAGACCAGCTTGACCGGCAAGGAAAGCGAAGAGAGCGCTGTAACAAGCGCCGATTTACATACTTCAAGGAGCTGAATGTTGGTAACCACCCACCTGAAGAAGACCCAGACACCCCGGACTCCACTTCATTTACCAGCACAAGGAACCATGACGGTCCCGATTGTGGAGATGCTGCTACCAGCCCCCTGTTGTTCCTGACTGATGGCACCGAGGACGGTGCCAAGCTTTAAGTGTGGGGAGGTTGGTCAGTACCTGACTTCCGGAGGTAATGTCTCTTTCTTAACACCAATAAATTAGTAATTCTTCTTTTGTTAGGATAGGATAAATTGCATAGTAATAGGTATTTGCATGCATGGTTCTAATTGGTTGAAAAATAATAAGTTTCTTTTTAAGACCCTATTTTTGAAAAATTTAACTAATTTAAATCAAATTTTTTGTGTTAAATTTTTTTGAAGACTGTAAATTGGAACATAAATAATAGCTAAGAACACACAACCCAGAGAGACTTTTAAGCCTAATTCTATGGTTACATTTTTAACCATAATATTTTATTCTTGTGTGTTTTCTTCTCTATAATTGTAATCTTTATTTTGTTCCATCCTATATGTCCAATGTTTAATATGTTATATGCATGCGTATGATTGAGGCCATTATTTGATTTTCGCTCACTTATCCCAAATAGCCTACCCTTTCAATCACCTTTGTTTTCCACTTTGAGCCTTTTTATCCCATTTGTTCTATATTTTACCACATCACTAGTCTTAAGCAGAAAAATAAGTAATACCCCAAATTGAATCTTTGGTTAGCTTAAGATAGAGATTGTGTGTCTGTTAAGTGTGGGAAAACTGTGGGAACATGGGTTAACAAAGGAATGTGTTATATTTTTACAATTGATAAAATATAGGGAATTTGGGTACCTACTCATGTGAGACCAGAAAAAAAAATTATTAATCTATGTGCGTTGATAATGTTATGTTTACTTTTATATAAAAAAAATCCAAAAATATTTAATTAGTAAATAAATAAGGGGACAAAATTACCCCAATGCTAAGTTAAGTTAATGAGAAGATCAATGCATATGTGATACAAAAAAAAAGAGTTGATGCATGAGTATGTGATACAAAAGTGGAAAATTTTGGGTAGCTAGGCATGAATTTAAAAGTATATAGAGTATGTATAGGTGAAAGCTTAGGTTGATCAAGGATTCAATTTATAGCTCACTTAGCCATATATATACCCTCACCTTTACCTTAGCCCCATTACAACCTTGAAAAGACCACATGATGTTTGCATTGGTACATTAAATACTTGTTAATTGGTTAGGTGAAGAATAAAGTTTAGAAATCATGACTAGAGAAGAGTAGAGTGATTACCCTATACACTTGAGTGATTAGAGTGCACGTATACTATCAGTGAGGGTTCAATGCTTGATTCTATGTTCCCTACTTTCATGAGCTGTCTTCTTACAAGTTTACTTATTTTTACTGAATGAATTTTAATTAGTGATATTTGATTTATATTTGTCTTGAAGAACTTATTTACTTTTAACCAAGTAGACAAAACCATCTTAGCATATAGTTGCATTCATACATAGGTTGCATTTAACGAGTCTTACTTTTCCCTATGTATTCTTTTGATCTCCTTGAGCTTAGCATGAGGACATGCTAATGTTTAAGCGTGGGGAGGTTGATAAATCACTATTTTATGGTTTATCTTGTGTTTAATTGAATGGTTTTATCAAGCTTCTACCCACTTATTCATATGATTTGCATGATTTTACAATCCCTTCCTAGTTTTGTTCTATGGTTGAAAACTTGCTTCCTAGAGATCTTTAATTTGTATATTTTAATTCTCCTTTATACCATTTGATGCCGTGATACGCGTGGATTGGAGTCTGCACAAGGATGTGTGCGCATGACTAATGCGTACGCATGACACGCCAAAAAGACCAGCGACGTGCACGCGTGACTGACGCGTACGCGTGACTGACGCGTACGCGTGACCTGCACGATCTGCAGAAATAACAAAAAATGCTGGGGGCAATTTCGGGCCGAGTTTTGACCCAGTTTTCAGCCCAGAAACACAGAATAGAGCCAGAGAACATACAGAGACTCAATACACATTCAGACATTCTCATTAGCATAGTTTTAGGTTTTTAGATCTGAATCTAGAGAGAAAAAATCACTCTTCCTCTAGGTTTTTCTTTTCACATTCATAGTTCTATTAGTTTTATTGCTTTTGCTTGAGATATTGAAGAGTCATCACCTCCGTTGAAGATATTATTCTAGTTTGTTTCCTTACTCTTTTATTTATTCCATATTCTTAATTCTTGTTTAAAGTTACAATTGGATTATTTTCATGGATTATTAATGAAAATGATTACTTTTAGTTTTAATTAAGTTGCAGTTATTGTCTATCATGTCTTTCTTTTATTTCCTTTTTAATTCTATGCAAGTAATTTTCATGTCAATGGAGTAGATTCCCATCTTGACATGGGGTTGATTAAGAGAAGACACTTGAGTTGGAATGCTCAAGTGGTTAGTTAAATTGGAAGTTGTTGGTTAATTCTGTATTTGCTAACGCTAGACCTTCCCAAGGGAGAGGACTAGGATTTCCGAATAAGAGTTAGCTTAATCACTTGACTTTCTTTTATTTAGTAAGGGTTAACTAAGTGAAAATAACAACCTCTTTGTACTACACTTGAGAAAATTCTAACAAGGATAGAACTTCCAATTAATCATTCCCCCAGTCAAGGCTTTTTATTTTGAATAATATAAATTCCTTTTTATTTTCATTGCACTTAATTACAATTGTTTATTTTCTATTATTCAACTCTAATTTCTTGGAAAACTCCTGATTAATAAATTAGCACCCTTTCTAGCAACTCGTTGGGAGACAACCTGGGACTCATACTCCCAGTATTTTTTTATTCTAAACTTTTGTGACAACCTTTCTAAATTGATGAGGCGGATTTTTGCTGGTTAAGAGCTATACTCGCAACGCTGCTCTATTATATTATAATCTCTTAATTGGTCTAATTTCTGCCGCGCATCATGAAACTAGCCTAAGATGCCTTGACATCACAACACCAAACTTAAATCTTGCTTGTCCCCAAGCAAGCACTGAATTATGATAAGAATGAATGAAACAGAAGGTAGTATATATCCATATCAGCAAGTAATTGATATTAATTTATGGGGTTTTATGCAGAGAATGTTGCAGCTCACTTTTATTTGATTCTTGGGTGAGAAATGTCTCTTTTAAGCATCAACTAACATACTACTATGACCTCTTATTATTCACTCATCCTTGGTAATTGTCGTTCTTTGTTTTTCTTTTTCTGTGAACTTATTTCTCACTTGTAGCTTAGTGTCATGTGTTGTAGTAGCTCCTTAGCTTATTTTCACTCAACACATTCACCACAAACACTTGGCTCATAATTCTTCTTAAGACATTGGTGCCCAGCACCTCTTTGGGTTACTAAATGCCTTGTAACTAGGTTGCTCTTGATAATGGACTTTTGGTTGATAATCCCGGGTTAGTTAACCCAAGTTACCAAGTGTTAAAGCACTCCATAAAACCTAGTCATCCAAGCAGATCCTAGTACAGAGACACCACAGGCATATGTCTTAAGGTCCAAGCTATTGGTGTCTAGCCTTGTTCTTTGTTTCTTCCATTTTTGTTGCCACTTTTGGCTTTTCTTTTTCTTTCTTTTTATTTGTTCTTTCTATCATCCAAGGTGTTTTATTTGTTAAGATTCATATACAGCAGCCTAGTTTACACTAAAGAGGGACACTCTACCCTTTTATTAATTATTAGTGAGCTAGCTACACCATCAAACATACCTACCACCACTCAATCTTTATTTTATTCCTTACCAAATGGAACTAATTCACTTCTGTTCACACATTTCTTTTATTTAATTAAAAACCAGGGAACAAGCATACATTCAAGCAAGTGAAATTAACCAGACACTTAGACTAAAACACTTATTTGAAATTTAAAGAAATTAAACAAACAAAAATTCAAATGATTTCGACTTAAAGTAAACTAAACATGAAGACATGTTTTTTTTTCTTATTGATGAACAAAGAGCAACACCACCTTTCATTCCTGAGGTTGCTTCCCTTTGCTTGATTCTCCTTTCTTCTTTTGGTCTTGTTTCTTTTTGCTCCTTCTTTCTCCTAGTTCCTTTTTCCATTCCAAACACATTTTGCTGTGATCATTGACGTGGCGGAAAATTGCCGATTAAGAATTTATAATAAGAATAGCGTTGCAAGTATAGTTCTTAACCGACAAAAATTCCGCATATCAATTTAAAAGGGTTGTCACAGTTTTAGAATAAAAAGACTGGGAGTAGAAATACCAGGTCGTCTCCCAACGAGTTGACAAGAGAGTGCTATTTTATTAGTCAGAAATTTTCTGAGAAATTTTAGAGTTGGAGAATAGGAAATTAAAATAATAATAAATTAAGGTACTGGAAATTAACAAGAGGTTTTATGTATCCCTTACCAAATAAAGGAAAGTCAAGTAACTGAACCAGCTCCAATTCACAAGTCCTAATCCTCTCCTATGGAAAGATTAGCGTCAGTGACTAGAGAGCTAGCCAACAACTTCCAATTTCCAATTATACTTGAGTTTTTCAACTCAAGGGTCTCCTTTTAATCAACTCCCAAGTCAAGTTGGGAGTCTACTCCATTGACATGAATACAATTTTCACAAACGATAAAAGGGGAAGAAAAGAAGACATGGTAAACTAAATAAAATAATAACTGAAAATCAATTAAAGGTAAAAATAGTTCTTTGCATTAATAAATCCTAAAATCATAAACATACGTATCTAAACAGGATTAATGGGCGATTAAAAGAGTAAGAGAATAAGGAAACAAACTAGAATAATGGCAACTTCAACAGAGATAGTGACTCTTCTCAGTATCCAAATCAAAAGCATAAAGACTCTAAAACTATGAATGTGAAGAAAACCTAGAGGAAGTAGTAATTTCTCTTTAAGATTCAAAACTAAAACTAAAAACTATGTGAATGAGAATGTCTCTTGAGTCTCTGCTTGTCCCTTGGCTCTAGTCTGCGTTTCTGGGCCGAAAACTAGGTCCAAACTCAGTCCAAAATTGTCCTCAGCGTCTTCTGCATTTTCTGCACGTGGCGCATGTCACGCGTATGCGTCAGTCACGCGTACGCGTCGATGGTCTTCTTCGCGTGTCACACGTACGCATCAGTGACGATTGGATTTCTGACGGTTTAGAATTCTCAAATGAAATCTCGTTGTAAAGTATAATATCTAAACCAACACTAATCCTTTCATACAAAAGATTGTTTGTCACTAAAACAAACCCCTAAATTTATAAACCGAAGTATTGGAACCTCGGATCGTTCTCCCTAGGAATTGCAATAGAGTGTCCTTATTATTGGTTATAAGGTATATTTTGGGGTTTTTGGGATAAGGGACATGAAATGTAAATGGCAATAAAAATAAACTAACAACTAAAAAGGTCTTGGTAAAGGTTGGTGGTCAAGGATCTCTATCCTTATCTCTAACCACAACATGAGAATTAGCAAGGATCAATCCCACTAAGTCATCCCCTAACTAATAGTAAAGGGAATTCAAATGGGCTATATCAATCCAAGTTCATAAGTCCTAGTTCTCCACCAATTCAATTAGTGAGATCTAGAGTTAATGGCTCCCAATCATCAATCACTTGGACATTAGTAACTCAAGAGTTCCTAAGTTACCTTCCCAAACCAAGAGCATAAAATTCTACTCTAACATTCTTCCAAGCATTTCATCAAACACTTGGAAGGCATAAAAGGAAAGCAAAGTAAAATTGCAAGGAAAGTAAATCTACGCTACTCAATTGCAAGGAATTAAACAACAATAAAGCAAATCAACAATAAAGGAACATGAATCATAAATTGCATTAAAGGAAATGGAGGAACAAAGTGCATCAACATAAAAGTAGAAAATTACATGAATTAAATGCTAAACTAGAGAGAAGAAATATAGAGGAAGAAGAATTGATAAAGGAAAAGTAAATCTAAGCATGAAATTCACCTAGATCTAAGAATTCCTAATCTAGATCTAACCTACTCCTAATTCTAGAGAGAAGAGAGAGCTTCTCTCTCTAGAAACTAACTTTCCCTCCACAACTAATCTAATGTGTGTAATGTGTGTCATCCCTCTTCAATCCTTGGGTTAAATAGTATCAGAAATAAGTTGGATTGGGCTCACAAGGCTTCTAAAATCGCTGGCCACGAGTTACATTAAGTGAACCATGTGCAACCATCGGTGTGTACACATACAGTGCACGTGCGCGCCCCTAAACGCAATGCAACTATGGCAAATTTTATATCATTTCGAAGCCCCAGATGTTAGCTTTCCAACGCAACTAGAACTGTATCATTTGGATCTCTGTAGCTCAACTTATGGTCGATTAAGTGCGAAGAGGTCGGCTTGACAACTTTTGCGATTCCTTCATTTCTTCATGAGTTCTCCATTTTTACATGCTTTTCCTTCATCCCCTTGATCCAATCTTTGCCTCCTAAACCTGAAATCACTTAAAAAACATCTCAAGGCATCTAATGGAATCAAGGTGAATTAAATTTAGCTATTCTAAGTCCTAAAAAGCATGTTGTCACTCTTAAGCATAATTAAAGGAGAATAACAAAAACCATGCTATTTCATTGGGTAAATGTGGGAGAAGGCGATAAAATCCTCTAAATTCAACACAAGATAAACCCTAAAAATGGGTTTTATCAGTCAGGTACGCGCACACATGAGCCATGCATGCGCGTCGCTCCTCACTGGTTATCTCCTCTATTTCTTGTGCTTCTTCCATTTTTGCAAGCTTCCTCTCCATCCTCTAAGCCATTCCTGCCCTATATAGCCTGAAAACACTTAACGCACAGATCATGACATTGAATGGTTTAAAGGAGAATTAAAATACACAATTTAAAGGCTTAGGAAGCAATTTTTCAATCATAGAAAAAAACTGGGAAGGTGGCAGGTGAAAATTAGATTTCCACACATTCACTGGCAAGTGTACCGGGTTGCATCAAGTAGTAATAACTCACAAGAGTGAGGTCAATCCCACAGGGATTGACGGATCAAGAAACTTTAGTGAGTGATTAGTTTAGTCAAGCTAACAGTATTGAGTGAGAATTGATGCAGCAGAAAGTAAATTGCAGGAATTATAAATTGCAGAAAGTAAATTTGACAGAATCTTAAAGAGCAAGGAATATAAACTGCAGAAGCTTAAATGACAAGAAAGGTAAAGTACAGAAAATTTAAAGGGAATTGGGTGCAGGGAATTTAAAGAAAACAGTAAATCAAACAATCGAAGAGATATTGAGAACAAGTAACAAGAAATTTAAATTGCAGGAAAATTAAATCAGGCAGAATCATTAACAGAATTTTAAAGTTGCAAAAAAGGAAATTGTAGCCGAGGATTATCAGAAACTGAAATTGCATAAGCCAAATTGAATTCAATACTTGAAATGTAAAAGTGCAGAAAAATAAAAGTGTATCAAAGAGAGCTTTCTATTCTATTATACTCCTACTGCTACTGCTTCCTACTACTATTGCAGCCTAACCGAGCTCTCTTTTTCTAACAGATCTAAAGCCTTTTTATAGGCATTCCTAAATTACAAATGAAATTCAAATTGAAAACAAATTACAATTAAATGCAAAATTCCTATTCTGGATGATCCTTGTGCCTTTGAGTGATATCAATTTGGGCTCTGCTTGCTTTTGTTTGTTGATGGGCTTGGAATAAGCTAAATTGAACAGAGTTGCAGCTTCCAGGAGAGCGTAGCGTTCATTTAGAGAACGGAGCGTTCGGGCACCCACGCGGATGCGTCCTTGGTGCGTGCGTGTCCCTGGCATTCCTAATCATCGGCGCGAGCGCGTACTGTGCGCGAGCGCGTCCCTGAATAGCGTTCATTAACTGAACGCTCCGTTTGCGCTATGAATGCTATGTACACGTGTGTGCCTTGTGCGCTTACACGTCCCTAGCATTCCTCATCATTGGCGCAAGCACGTACTGTGCGCGAGCGCGTCCTTGAGCAGCGTTCATTAACTGAACGCTCCATTCGCGCTATGAATGCTATGTACGCGTGCGCATCTTGTGCGCTTGCGCGTGTATAGCAACATATCAATTTTGCGTTCCAGTGTCTTGTACACGTCTTCATCCATCACCACTTTTATTCCATCGGCGCAGGCGCGGCAGGTGCGCGTGCGCGTCGGTTGCAAAATTCCAATTCCAATTTTGAAATTGCACGAAAACGTTCACTTAGGTAGTGTTTGGTTAATGTCCATGTCACAATGAGACATGGACACGGTGACACATGTCTGCTGTTTGGTTTGGTGAGACACAAATTTTTGATGGACACGGGAGGACACGGATGGACACGGAGACACTAAATTTGTGTACCTCCAATTTGATGAGACACTGAGACACAACTTGTGAGACACTAATTTTTTACTCTTTTACCCTTATTCAATTTTTAAATTTTCAAAATTTATCCTCTTATCTCTTCAAATATTTCTTTTTTTTACTTTCTCTTTTAGATTTTATAACCAAATTTGTTCTCCCATTTTTTTCAAAAAAAAATTATACATTTAACTTTTTATTTATTTAAATTTTAATTAATCTTTGATAAATTTTAGGCTTTGGTTTTCTATTTTTTAAAAAAAAAACTGTATATTTAATATTTGAATGATAATTTGAGATGATATTAGAAGGAAAAAAATATGAAAAGAAATAAAAATTTAATTGTAATGACATATGTAACGTTTGAGGTAATGGGTGTATAGTGGTGTTGATAAAATTGTGGTTAAATGAAGGGTAATTCAGTCTTTTTTAAATATTTGTGTCTTGTTCATTATTTTTACCAAACACAATACATAGTCACAAATATTTTATGTCTATGTCTTTAATGTCTGTGTCTTTGTGTCTATGTCTCATCCTATACATCAACCAAACGGAGCCTTATGCAACGTAGCGTTCTCTTTGCAATTGAACACTGATGGTGAAATAGAGCACACTTCCTTGATTTTAGTCATGGGCCATGCTTTTAAAAGCATGGCCTAAGGCTTTAAAGTGTGCCTCAACTCCAAAGTGTGCCCCAAAATTCCTCTTTTCTCCTTTTTAGCTTATTTTGTGCTTTTTTGCTTCTTTTTCTTCTTATTTCCTACAAAGTTTATAAACTCAAAAGATCAAAGGAATATACCATTTGAGCACAAAAGCATGCAATATTTAAGCACTAATCATCAATTTCTTGTATGAAAAAGCATAGAAAAATATGACATGATGACATGTCATCACAACACCAAACTTAAACCTTGCTTGTCCCCAAGCACGAAAAGAATCATGCAATAGAGATTGACAATCCAAGGTAAGAAGAATAGCAACTCAATGTTCATGGTTGGCTAGTTTTCTATGCATGCCACAATCACAAAAGAAATGTAAATGATTGATGCTTCTATCTAGCTCATTTTATGAAATCTTTTCCTTATGTTTCTTCCTTGAAACAAGCTTTTCATTCTCTTATTAGCTTCTCCTTTTGTGTGCTTTGCCCCATGAGTTGATAACAAAGCTACGACTCTAAATGCTTTGTTTTCAAGTATTACCACTTGATACATAAGCACCACAAGCATTTAATTAGAGGTCTTTTTTAAGCTCATTTGTTTCTTTTCTTGACTCTCTAATCATTGGTGCTCAGAGCCTTGAGCTTTGAGGGAGTGCTTTTGCACTTGAGCTTAGCCTTGACTCTAAGTGTTTTGTTTTCAAGCTTTTTGCTTGATACATAAACACCACAGTACTTAACAATTGAGTTGTCATTGGTACTCAGAGTCTTTAGCTTTCTCATTCTTTCCCTTTTTCTTTTCTTGCCTCAATTTGCAATTGCTTCCTCAATGTTTTCATGATTTCAAACAAAATTTCATAAAATGTCCTAGATGAAAACTTCAATTAAATAAAATCTAATGCAATTGAGCAACAGTTAACCATACTAGCCTTCCAATACTTGTATGCACATGCTAAATTCTTCTTTAATAACCTTGTTTGTTTATGATCATGATACTTTAATGCTTAGAACTTACAAAATTCAAGATGGTAGTCATAATGTCACAGCAACATGTTACAATTTATCAATCAAACTATGCTTATTCACAACACATATGTCTCCAAAAAAGATAGAAGACAATCATGCTCTTTAAAGTACTGGAAGCAAATAAGAGGAAAAAGAACTTTACCACCTTGTAGTTCATCTTCACTATTGTTGTCCTTTTCCTCCTATTCTTCCCCTTCCCATACCAACTTAGGGTGTTTGCTCATCCTCAAGCAACAATTAGAACAATGGTGATGGGCTAAGATGGATCATGAGTGTCTTTCATAATGAAATGTCAGTAGCACATGTGTTTAAGCAAGCAAAATTAAAAATAACCATGAAGGCACAGGAGACAGAGTCATTGTGATTACCAAAATAAGAGGGTGTGCATGATACATTGCATAAAAGATAAGTGGCACACCAAACTTAGTGTGACACTTTCACTTGGAATTGATGCAAGTATGTAGTAAAGATTGGAACCAAATTTTGTTGCATAGCAACACCAAACATAGAATGCAATCATATGTCAATTTATTTGAACTAAAACAAAGGCAAAGGGGACTGTTATATGTTAAATACAATCACCAAACCAAGAATCTGTCATGAATAAGGATTTCTTGGTGATGTATTAACAAAAATAGTTAATAAAAGAAAGCATTAAAAATAAGGAAACGACTGAAACAAAGAGAAAACTAAAATTGTCTAACTAAAAGAAAGATAACACTGCATTATGATTATGCAGGCAAGTGGTGTTGCTGAATAAGTTGCATAGAAAATAAGTGGCACACCAAACTTAGAATCTTAGTGTGACACTTTCATTTTTGATTTGATGCAATCATCCAGAAAGATTGAAAACAAATTGTTGCAAGGCAACACCAAACATAGAATGTAATTATATGCCAATTTATTGAAATTTAAACAAAGCAGACAAAGGAAATAAACAAAGCAAAGAAATGAAATGTTACCTACAGTTGGGTTGCCTCCCAACAAGCGCTCTTTTAGTATCATTAGCTTGACATGTTGTTCTTCACTTTCTTCCTCTTCTTCTAGTTTGTTAAGAGGAATGACCTTAAGGGGGGAGAAGATTCAGCTATTGTCCCCTGTTTTGGTCTCTCCTCAACAAGCTTCCTTTTGTAAGTTGCTTGTTTGAGCTTGCTTGCTGGATCAGGGGTAGGATTGTTTGCAGTAGACCTTTTCTTGAATGTTGTCATTGGTATCTCGGTCACAATCCTCTTCTCGGTGTTCTTGTTAGTTGCCTTCATTTCTTGGATATCAAGACTTGGTAGTTGTGTGATTATTGGAGCTTTATCTTCATCAAAAGCCTTTTGAATTAGTGGTTCAATGAGCCCTTCTTCTATGCAACTTTCTGCCTCACTTGAGTATAGACTCCTTTGATTGTCTTCCTCACTTTCTTGTTCTTTTACTTCCTCTTTTATACTCAACATTTGATTTAATAGCACTGATGCACCACTATTTTGTGGTACATTTTGTACTTAATTGAGTGGATTTGATCCACTTTTCACACTTATTCATACAATTGGCATGGTTTTACATTCCCCTTCCTAATTTTGTGCAATGATTGAAAACATGCTTCTTTGGCCTTAAATTACTAATTTTAATCCTCTCTTATTACCATTCGATGCTGTGATATGTGTGTTAAGTGATTTCAGGGTTTATAGGGCAGGAATGACTTAGAGGATGGAAAGGAAGCATGCAAAAGTTGAAGGAATACAAGAAATTGGAGGAATTGCTAAGCTGTCCAACCTGACCTCTTCGCACTCAATCAATTATAACTTGAGCTACAGAGGTCCAAATGAGGCGGTTCCAGTTGTGTTGGAAAGCTAACATCCAGGGCTTCAAAATGATATATAATTTTCCATACTTGATCTGAAGTTAGGCGATGCGCACGCGTGGATCACGCGTACGCGTGACCTGGCGAAAGTTCAATCCACGCGTATGCATGGACGACACATACGCGTGACAGAGCCACGTCCTGGACGACGCGTACGCGTTACAGAGCCACGTACTGGATGCATAAAAAATTGCTGGGGGTGATTTTTGGGCTGTTTTTGACCCAGTTTTCGGCCCAAAAAACACAGATTAGAGGCTGCGGAGTGGAGGAATGAGGACATCACTTCTGATAATTCACAATTTAGGTTTTAGATGTAGTTTCTAGAGAGAGAGGAGAGAACCTCTCTCTAGGTTTTAGGATTTCTCTTAGTTTTAGGTTTATTTCTTCTCAATTCCTGGTTCAATGTTCATTTAATTTAATTTCAGCTTCTACTTTTATTTATTCTATCATCCTAGTTTATTTATCTTTCCAATTTGGTTTATAAACTCTATGTTAGATTTGATTTCTTTATTTAATATAATTTGAGGTATTTTATATTTATGATTTTAATTTAACTTTTTACATTCTTAGCTTGAATTGATTAATTGGAGACGCTTGAGTTATCAAACTCCTTTGTTGATTGATAATTGAGAGTTGCTGATTGACTTGAATTCCACTAACTAGTCTTTCCTTGGGAGTTGAGTAGGACCTGAGGATTCATATTGATTTATCCACTTGACCTTCCTTCATAGTTAGAGGATAACCAAGTGGGAGCAATGAACAATTCTCATCACAATTGATAAGGATAACTAGGATAGGACGTCCAATTCTCATACCTTGCTAAGAGTTTTTCTTAATTATTAATTTACTTTCTTGCAATTTACTTTCCTTGTCCAACCTTATTCAAAAACCCAAAAGGTACCTTTCCATAACCAATAATAAATCATACCTCCCTGCAATTCCTTGAGTGACGACCCGAGGTTTAAATACTTCGGTTTATTATTTTTATTAGGTTTGCTTTAGTGACAAACAAGTTTTTGTACGAAGGGATTCCTTGTTGGTTTAGAAACTATACTTACAACATGATTACTTTTGTGAATTCTTTACTAGCGAAAAATCCGCTCGTCAAGCACTTTTATGGAGGAGGTTTGTTGATCTTCCCAAGATTTCTTCATCTCCTCTTCATATCTTTCAATCATGGATTCAAGTGTTGATACGTTTTAGTTCAGGAAAGTTTGTGAGGGTTGTGAGTTTTCATGTTCCCTTGTCATCTCAAGTGGCTTTTGTAGATATGCAACCTCAGGTTCAACTACCTCCACCACCTCCTCTTTCATTGAAATTTCACTCGATGCAGGGGCCTCTTCTTTCACTTACTTCTTCACAACCACCAATTGGTCTTCATCTTCCTTGCTTAGCAATTCTTTGTTTCTCCTTGCTTGTTCCAAATATCCATCCATCTTATTGCAGAGGGTTTCTTGTTCTTTCCAAGAGTCTATGGATGTTTGTAAGTATTGTTCAAATGCTAGCTCAAGGGATAAAGGTTGAGAGAAATTTTTTGGGCATGGATGTGTTGTGGTGATGTTTTGAGGGACATAAAATGAATTTTGTAAATTGTGGAATGAATTTTGTGGTTGGTATGGATCGTGGAGGAAACTTTGTGTTGAGGTATCATAAAGTGATGAAGAATTTTCACATGAGAAACTGGGAGGTGAGGTTGGACAATTTTGCATGAATGAATTGAAGGTTTGCTCAAGTGATGATGGCTCTTGATTAATGGAGTATGACATAATGAATGCTCTCTGATTTTGATCCTCCCAATCACAACATGAATAATTGTGGAATTCATCACAATATGGATCATCTTGTGGCATTGGGGGACAATCTTGCATAAATTTATTGAAAGCACACTCCAGTGATGATGTCTCTTGATGAGTATCATATGGAGCATTAAAATTCCCTTCCCAGCCATAGTTTGTGTCAGTGTCATAACAGTGTGATTCACTTTGTGGCTCTGGGAGGAAATTCATTTCAATTGATTGTTCACACTCTTGTTGATATGCCAAGTCACTATGAGGATAATGACATGAATCATTTTGTGATTCTAGACAATATCTCATGTGATCTGATTGATCAAGTTGTGGTTCTAGAGCATATCCCCATTGGTTGGGTTGCTCAGAATATGTAATTTCTTGGTGATATTCCCATCCACCATTAGGATAATGACTTGAATCATTTTGTGGTAGTGAGCAATATCCCATATAATTCTCTTGCTCATCTTGTGGCTCTGAAGCATATCTCCATTGATTGCAGTGATCAGAATCTGTGATTTCTTGGTGATATTCCCAGCCACCATTAGAAATTGGTGATGGTGGGTAATATCCCATAAAATTTGTTTGATCACAAGATGAGTTGAACTCCATTTGAATTTTGTAAAACAGATCACCAATGAAAATTAAAATTCATGACACAGAGAAGAATTTCTTAGTGAGGCAATAACTCAAACACCTTGGTTTCAGCAGAAAATAGAAAATTAAAAGGACAAAGACAAAGAAAATGCTTAATCTAGACTTCTCACCCACTTAATCATTGTCAATCTATATCAATCCCCGGCAACGGCGCCAAAAACTTGATGGGTGAAAATTAGATTTCCACACAAACTCACCGGCAAGTGTACCGGGTCGCATCAAGTAGTAATAACTAACAAGAGTGAGGTCGATCCCACAGGGATTAATGGATCAAGCAACTTTAGTGAGTGATTAGTTTAGTCAAGCTAACAGTATTGAATGATAATTGATATAGCAGAAAGTAAATTGTAGGAATTATAAATTGCAGAAAGTAATTTTGACAGAATCTTAAAGAGCAAGGAATGTAAACTGCAGAAGCTTAAATAACAAGAAAGGTAAAGTGCAGTAAATTTAAAGGGAATTTAAAGAAAATAGTAAATCAAACAATCGAAGAGATCTTGAGAACAAGTAACAGGAAATTTAAATTGCAAGAAAATTAAATCAGGTAGAATCATGAACAGAATTTTAAAGTTCCAGAAAAGAAAATTGTAGCAGAGGATTATTAGAAACTGAAATTGCATAAGTCAAATTGAATTCAATACTTGAAATGTAAAAGTGCAGAACAATAAAAGTGTATCAAAGAGAGCTTTCTATTCTATCCTACTCCTACTCCTACTGCTGCCTACTACTATTGCAGCCTAACCGAGCTCTCTTTTTCTAACAGATCTAAAGCCTTTTTATAGGAATTCCTAAATTAAAAAATGAAATTCAAATTGAAAATAAATTACAATTAAATGCAAAATTCCTATTCTAGATGATCCTTGTGCCTTTGAGTGATGTCAATTTGGGCTCTGCTTACTTTTGTGTGTTGATGGGCTTGGAATCAGCTAAATTGAGTAGAGTTACAGCTTCCAGCAGAGCATAGCGTTCATTTAGAGAATGGAGCGTTCGGGCACCCACGCGGACGCGTCCTTGGTGCGTGTGCGTCCCTGGCATTCCTCATCATCGGCGCGAGCGCGTACTGTGCGTGAGCGCGTCCTTGAGCAACGTTTATTGACTGAACGCTCCGTTCGCGCTATGTACGTGTGCGCGCCTTGTGCGCTTACGTGTCCCTAGCATTCCTCATTATTGGCGCGAGCGCGTACTATGCGCGAGCGTGTCCTTGAGCAGCGTTCATTAACTGAACGCTCCGTTAGAGCTATGAACGCTATGTACGCGTGCGCGCCTTGTGCGCTTGCACGTGTATAGCAACATATTAGTTTTGCGTTCCATCGTCTTGTACGCGTCTGCGTCCATCACCACTTTTATTCTATGGGCAAGGGCACGGCAGGTGCGCGTGCGCGTCGGTTGCAAAATTCCAATTCCAATTTTGAAATTGCACGAAAACGTTCACTTATGCAACGTAGCGTTCTCTTTGCAATTGAACGTTGATGGTGAAATAGAGCACGCTTCCTTGATTTTAGTCATGGGCCACGCTTTTAAAAGTGTGCCCTAAAGCTTCAAAGTGTGCCCCAAAATTCCTCTTTTCTCCTTTTTAGCTTATTTTGTGCTTTTTTGCTTCTTTTTCTTCTTATTTCCTACAAAGTTTATAAACTCAAAAGATCAAAGGAATATACCATTTGGGCACAAAAGCATGCAATATTTAAGCACTAATCATCAATTTCTTGTATGAAAAAGCATAGAAAAACATGACATGATGACATGTCATCAGAAGGAATTGTAAAATCATGCAAATTGTATGAATAAGTGTGCAAAGACTTGATAAAAACCACTCAAATAAGCACAAGGTAAACCATAAAATAGTAGTTTATCAATCATACTTCGGCTCTTTAGGTTCTAGCTCAGATTCAAGTGTGGGTTTGAAAACATGGAAGGTGAGATGTTCGTTGTGTATTCTCAGTATTAACTCTCCTTGTTCCACATCGATGAGCGCTCTAGCAGTGGCTAAAAATGGTCTTCCCATGATGATTGGATGGAGGTAACTTTCTTCCATGTCCAGAACAACAAAGTCAGTGGAGAGAAAGTACTTTCCCACTTTGACCAATACATTCTCGACTACTCCTTCAGATTGCTTCTGATTTTTATCAGCCAATTGGATGATTACATCCGTGGATTTCAGCTCATTGATTTGCAAGCTCTTCATGAGAGACAGAGGCATCACATTTATGCTAACTCCTAGATCACAGAATCCTCTATCAATCCTTGTATCTCCTATGGCACATGGGATATGAAAGCTCCCTAGATCTTTTTTTTCAGAGGTAAGTCCTTCTTGATGAGGGCACTACATTCCTTGTTCATTATCACTGTTTGTCCCCCTTTCAAGGTTCCTTTCTTGGTCAGCGACTCTTTCATGCACTTGATGTAGGTAGGCATCTGTTGGAGAGTTTTGATGAAGGGTATGTTGACACTGAGGGATGCAAACATGTCTAGAAATCTTGAGTATGACTTCTCTTTCTCACCTCCCTTGAGTCTCTGGGGAAATAGTGCCTTTGGCACATAAGGCTTCAGAATTTCCTTCCTTTTTGGTTCTTTCTCTTGTACAGGTCCATTTCCTTGTTCTTGTTCCTCCAAGTTTCCCTGGGAACTTCCTTGGCTGTGCTCTGTTGGCTTGCTGGTATGTTCTTTAAGAATTTCTTCAATTTTAAGAGTGATTGCCTTACATTCTTCCCATCTCACCTTCTTCATTTCCCCTCTTGGATTTTTCTCAATGTCACTAGGGAAACTATCAGTGGACTTAGGAATCTGCTGTGAGAGGTGTCCTACTTGAGATTTGAGCTTTTTAATGATCTCTCCTCGGCTTTTCATACTATCTCTCACGTCTTCCTTGAAATTCCTATTGTCCTAGATTTCCTTGCAAAGATTGGTGAGCATAGCTTCAATCCTGGATAGTTTATCCTCTGATGGTGGATTGGGATTTGGATGTTGAGGCTGACTGGATTGGGCTTGATATGGTGGCTGAGAAGAATTGTTGTATGGGTATTGATATGATCTTGGATTAGATTGTTGGTAGGTGTACTGGTTGGGATTATGAGGTTTGTGGTCTTGGCCTTGGTTTTGTTGGTTTCCCTACCCAAAGTTTGGGTGGTTCCTCCAACCAGAGTTATAGGTTTTAGAATATGGATCATGAGCTTGCCTAGATAAATTTCCAAGGTAATTAGCTTCCTTAACTCCTTCCTCTGTGTCCAACTCTCCTTGAGGTGATGGTTGAGTGTGGATGGCTGCGGCCTGATTCTTTTCTATTTGCTTGGTCAAATCAGCTAGTTGCTTGGTAATCATCTTATTTTGGACCAAGATTACATCCATATGGTTTAATTCCATGACTCCCCTGTTGTTACTTCTATCTGAGGCATAAAAATACTCATTGTCAGCCACTGTCTCTATGACATCAATGGCTTCTTCAATGGTCTTCTGATTCACTCGAAAACTGTCTCTCAACAATTTCCTACCGGCAAGTGCACCGGATTGTCGTCAAGTAAAAACTCACTGTAGAGTGAGGTCGAATCCCACAGGGATTGGTTGGTTGATCAATGTTAATTGGAGAATTGTGCTAGTTGAGCGAAATCAAAATTGGGTTGAGATTGCAGAATGTAAATTTGGTAGAAAACTTAAATTGCAAGAAATTAAATGACAAAAATTAAAGTGCGAGAAATTAAATGATAGAAGCTTAAATTGCATGAAATTAGATGGGAATGGGGGTTAAGCATGAAATTAAAGAGCAGAAAGTAATAAGAATGGGTAAGACCAGAGTAAGGGATTCATTGGGGTCAGGAGATGTGATAATTCTCTGGATCAAGTTCATATTCATCTCTTCCTCAATCAATGCATTCATTGATCTCCTTGGCAATCTTAGGTGATTAGGTCCTAATTCCTTGGCAATCAAATCTCTCTAAGCATGAATGGTATGCAAAATCGTGATCTTCAACAATGGCGCCAATGGCTTGGGGCTCTCAAACGTGAATCACACTTTGTCACAATTCCGCACAACTAACCAGCAAGTGCGCTAGGTCGTCCAAGTAATAAACCTTACGTGAGTAAGGGTCGATCCCACGGAGATTGTCAGCTTGAAGCAAGCTATGGTCACCTTGTAAATCTCAGTCAGGCGGATTCAGATAGTTATGGAGATTTGATAATTAAAACATAATTGAAACATAAACTAGGATAGAGATACTTATGTAATTCATTGGTAAGAATTTCAGATAAGCGTATAGAGATGCCTTTCGTTCCTCTGAACCTCTGCTTTCCCGCTGTCTTCATCCAATCATTCCTACTCCTTTCCATGGCAAGCTTTATGTAGGGCATCACCATTGTCAATGGCTACATCCCATCCTCTCTGTGAAAATGGTCCAATGCGCTGTCACTGCATGGCTAATCATTTGTCGATTCTCGATCATACTGGAATAGGATTTACTATCCTTTTGCGTCTGTCACTACGCCCAGCACTCGCGAGTTTGAAGCTCGTCACAACCATCCCTTCCCAGATCCTACTCGGAATACCACAGACAAGGTTTAGACTTTTCAGATCTCAAGAATGGCCGTCCATGGGTTCTAACTTATACCACGAAGATTCTAATATCTCGGACTTGGTCCTCTGTATTAGATATCTAAGAGATACTCATTCTAGCTTGCTTGCATGTAGAACGGAAGTGTTTGTCAGGCACGCGTTCATAGGTAAGAATGATGATGAGCGTTACATAATCATCACATTCATCATGTTCTTGGGTGCGAACGGACATCTTTGAGAAGGAGTAAGCTTGAATTGAATAGAAAAATAGTAGTACTTTGTATTAATTCATGAGGAACAGCAGAGCTCCACACCTTAATCTATGGAGTGTAGAAACTCTACCGTTGAAAATACATAAGTGATAAGGTCCAGGCATGGCCGAATGGCCAGCCCCCTAAACGTGATCAAAGGATCAAAAGATAATCCAAAGATAATTCCAAAGATGTCCAATACAATAGTAAAAAAGTCCTATTTATGCTAAACTAGTTACTAGGGTTTACAGAGATGAGTAAATGATCCAGAAATCCACTTTCGGGGCCCACTTGGTGTGTGCTTGGGCTGAGCATTGAGCTTTACACGTGTAGAGACTTCTCTTGGAGTTGAACGCCAGTTTGTAACCTATTTCTGGCGTTTAACTCCACTTTGCAACCTGTTTCTGGCGTTTAACTCCAGAATGCAGCATGGAACTGGCATTGAACGCCAGTTTGCATCATTTAAACTCGGACAAAATATAGACTATTATATATTGATGGAAAGCCCTAGATGTCTAATTTCCAACGCAATTGAGAGCGCACCATTTGAAGTTCTGTAGCTCCAGAAAATCTACTTTGAGTGCAGGGAGGTCAGAATCCAACAGCAAATGCAGTCCTTCTTCAACCTCTGAATCTGATTTTTGCTCAAGTCCCTCAATTTCAGCCAGAAAATACCTGAAATCATAGAAAAACACACAAACTCATAGTAAAGTCTAGAAATGTGAATTTTAATTAAAAACTAATAAAAATATACTAAAAACTAGCTAAATTATACTGAAAACTATGTAAAAATAATGCCAAAAAGCGTATAAATTATCCGGTCATCACAACACCAAACTTAAATTGTTGCTTGTCCCCAAGCAACTGAAAATCAAATAGGATAAAAAGAAGAGAATATACTATAAATTCCAAAATATCAATGAAACTTAGCTCCAATCAGATCAGCAGGACTTGTAGCTTTTTGCCTCTTGAATAGTTTTGGCATCTGACTTTATCCATTGAAGTTCAGAATGATTGGCATATATAGGAACTCAGAGTTCAGATAGTGTTATTGATTCTCCTAGTTCAGTATGTTGATTCTTAAACACAGCTACTTTATGAATCTTGGCCGTGGCCCTAAGCACTTTGTTTTCCAGTATTACCACCGGATACATGAATGCCACAGACACATAACTAGGTGAACCTTTTTAGATTGTGACTCAGCTTTGCTAAAGTCCCCAATTAGAGGTATCCAGAGTTCTTAAGCACACTCTTTTTTTTTTTTTGCTTTGGACCATGACTTTAACCGCTCAGTCTCAAGTTTTCACTTGACACCTTCACGCCACAAGCACATGGTTAGGGACAGCTTGGTTTAGCCGCTTAGGCCAGGATTTTATTCCTTTAGGCCCTCCTATCCACCGATGCTCAAAGCCTTGGATCCTTTTTATTTACCCTTGCCTTTTGGTTTTAAGGGCTATTGGCTTTTTGCCCTTGCCTTTTAGTTTAAAGAGCTTTTGGCTTTTTCTGCTTGCTTTTTTTTTTTCTTTTTCTCTTTTTTTTTGCATTTTTTTCTGCAAGCTTTTGTATTCACTGCTTTTTCTTGCTTCAAGAATCATTTTTATGATTTTTCAGATTATCAGATAACATTTCTCCTTTTCATCATTCTTTCAAGAGCCAACATATTTAACATTCATAAACCACAATATCAAAAGACATATGCACTGTTCAAGCATTCATTCAGAAAACAAAAAGTATTGTCACCACATCAAAATAATTAAACTAGTTTCAAGGATGAATTCGAAACCATGTACTTCTTGTTCTTTTGTTTTTAGAACATTTTTCATTCAAGAGAGGTAATGGATTCATATTCATAACTTTAAGGCATAGACACTTAGACACTAATGATCATATAGTAAAGGCACAAACATAAATAACATATAAGGCTCAAAAACCAAAAAACAGAAAATAAATAGACAAAGAGATTAAGGAATGAGTCCACCTTAGTGAGGGTGGCGTCTTCCTCTTCTTGAAGAACCAATGGTGCTCTTGAGCTCTTCTATGTCTCTTCCTTGTCTTTCTTGCTCCTCCCTCATAGCTCTTTGATCTTCTCTAATTTCATGGAGGATGATGGAGTGCTCTTGGTGCTCCACCCTTAGTTGTCCCATGTTGGAACTTAATTCTCCTAGGGAAGTGTTGATTTGCTCCCAATAGTTTTGTGGAGGAAAGTGCATCCCTTGAGGCATCTCAGGGATTTCATGGTGAGGAATTTCCTTATGCTCTTGTTGAGGTCCATGATCTCTTATTTGTTCCATCCTTTTCTTAGTGATGGGCTTGTCCTCTTCAATGAGGATGTCTCCCTCTATGTCAATTCCAACCGAATTGCAGAGGTGGCATATGAGGTGAGGAAAGGCTAACCTTGCCCAAGTGGAGGACTTTTCAGCCACCTTGTAAAGTTTTTGAGGTATAATCTCATGAACTTCCACCTCCTCTCCAATCATGATACTATGGATCATGATGGCTCGGTCTATAGTAACTTCAGACCGATTACTAGTAGGAATAATTGAGCGTTGAATGAACTCTAACCATCCCCTAGCCACTGGTTTGAGGTCATGCCTTCTTAGTTGAACCGACTTGTCTCTTGAGTCAATTTTCCATTGAGCTCCTTCCTCACATATGTCTATGAGGACTTGGTCCAACCTTTGATCAAAGTTGACCCTTCTTGTGTAGGGGCGTGCGTTCTCTTCCATCATTGGCAAGTTGAACGCCAGCCTTACTTTTTTCGGACTGAAATCTAAGTATTTCCCCCGAACCATGGTGAGCTAATGCTTTGGATTCGGGTTCACACTTTGATCATGGTTCCTATTGATCCATGCGTTTGCATAGAACTCTTGAACCATTAGGATCCCGACTTGTTGAATGGGGTTGGTGAGAGCTTCCCAACCTCTTCTTTAGATCTCAAGTCGGATCTCTGGATACTCATTCTTTTTGAGCTTGAAAGGAACCTCAGGGATCACTTTCTTCTTGGCCACAAGTTCATAGAAGTGGTCTTAATGGACCTTTGAGATAAATCTCTCCATCTCCCATGATTCAGAAGTGGAAGCAATTACCTTCCCTTTCCTTTTTCTAGAGGTTTTTCTGGTCTTAGGTGCCATTAATGGTTATGGAAAAACAAAAAGCTATGCTTTTACCACACCAAACTTAAAATGTTTGCTCGTCCCCGAGCAAAAGAAGAAAGAAAGTAGTAGAAGAAGAAGAAAATGGAGGAGATGGGGGGAGAAGATATATTCGGCCAAGGAGAAGAAGAGAGTGTTGTGTTGTGTGAAAATGAAGAGGGAGTGAGGTGTTTATATAGGAGTGAGGGGGTGTGTAGGGTTCGGCTATTAGGGTTGGGTTTGGGAGGGAAATAAGTTTGAATTTTGAAGGTAGGTAGGGTTTATGGGGAAGAAAAGGTGGATGTGAGTGGTGAAGAGGTGATGAAAAAGAGTGATTGAGGTGATTGGTGAGGGATATTTAGGGAGGAGTGTTATGAAAAGGTGTGAAGAGGAGAGAAGAAAATGTGGGAGTTCTATGGGGTCCACAGATCTGAGGGGATCTTGTGGGGTCCACAGATCCAGTGGGGTTAAGGACTTAACATCCCTGCTCCAATTAGGCGTGTAAAATGCCCTTGCTGTGCAATCCTGGCGTTTAACGCCAGACTGCTGCCTATTTCTGGCGTTAAACGCCCAAATGTAGCTTGTTTCTGGCATTTAATGCCAGACAGATGCTTATTTCTGGCGTTAAACGCCAGCTTGGTACCTGTTTCTGGCGTTAAATGCCAAACAGATGCTTGTTTTTGGTGTTTAAATGCCAGACTTCTCTCCTCCAGGGTGTGCTATTTTCAATTCTGTTTTTCATTCTATTTTTGATTTTTCAGTAGTTTTTGTGACTTAACATGATCATCAACCTAATAAAACATGAAATAGAAAAAAGAAAATAAAATAGATATGCTTAAATAACATTGGGTTGCCTCCCAACAAGCGCTTCTTTAATGTCAATAGCTTGACAGTGAGCTCTCATGGAGCCTCACAGATAATTAGAGCAAGGTTGGAACCTCCCAACACCAAACTTAGAGTTTGAATGTGGGGGTTCAACACTAAACTTAGAGTTTGGTTGTGGCCTCCCAACACCAAACTTAGAGTTTGACTGTGGGGGCTTTGATTGACTCTGCAGTGATAGAAGCTTTTCATGCTTCCTCTCTATGGTTACAGAAGGAGATTCTTGAGTTTTAAACACAAGGGTGTCCTCATTCAATTGGAGGACCAACTCTCCTCTGTCCACATCAATTACAGCTCTTGCTGTGGCTAGGAAGGGTCTTCCAAGGATGATGGATTCATCCTCATCCTTCCCAGTATCTAGGATTATGAAATCAGCAGGGATGTAAAGGCCTTCAATCTTTACTAACATGTCCTCTACTTGTCCATAAGCCTATTTTCTTGAGTTGTCTGTCATCTCTAATGAGATTCTAGCAGCTTGCACCTTAAAGATCACAAGTTTCTCCATTACAGAGAGTGGCATTAAGTTTATTCCTGACCCCAGGTCACACAGAGCCTTCTCAAAGGTCATGGTGCCTATGGTACAGGGTATTAAGAATTTGCCAGGATCCTGTTTCTTTTGGGGTAATTTCTGCCTATCCAATGCATTTAGTTCATTGGTGAGCAAGGGAGTTTCAACTTTCCAAGTCTCGTTACCAAATAATTTGGCATTCAGCTTCATGATTACACCAAGGTACTTAGCAACTTGCTCTTCAGTAACATCTTCATTCTCTTCAGAAGAAGAATACTCATCAGAGCTCATGAAGGGCAGAAGAAGGTTAAATAGAATCTCTATGGTCTCTAGATGAGCCTCAGATTCCTTTGGTTCCTCAGAGGGAAACTCCTTGTTGATCACTGGACGTCCCAGGAGGTCTTCCTAACTAGGATTCACGTCCTCTCCCTCCCTTGTAGGTTCGGCCATGATGGTTAAATCAATCGCCTTGCACTCTCTTTTTGGATTCTCTTCTGTATTGCTTGGGAGAGTACTAGGAGGAGTTTCAGTGATTCTTTTACTCAGCTGGCCCACTTGTGCCTCCAAATTTCTAATGGAGGACCTTGTTTCATTCATGAAACTTAAAGTGGCCTTAGATAGATCAGAGACTATATTTGCTAAGCTAGATGGATTCTGCTCAGAATTCTCTGTCTGTTGCTGAGTGGATGATGGAAAAGGCTTGCTATTGCTAAACCTGTTTCTTCCACTATTATTAAAGCCTTGTTGAGGCTTTTTTTGATCCTTCTATGAGAAATTTGAATGATTTCTCCATGAGGGATTATAGGTGTTTCCATAGGGTTCACCCATGTAATTCACCTCTGCTATTGCAGGGTTCTCAGGATCATAAGCTTCTTCTTCAGAAGATGCCTCTTTAGTACTGTTGGATGATTAGTTCAATCCATTCAGACTCTGAGAGATCATATTAACTTGCTGAGTCAATATTTTATTCTGAGCCAATATGGCATTCAGAGTATCAATTTCAAGAACTCCCTTCCTCATAGGCATCCCTTTATTCACAGGATTCCTTTCAGAAGTGTACATGAACTGGTTATTTGCAACCATGTCAATGAGTTCTTGAGCTTCTGCAGGCGTTTTCTTTAGGTGAATAGATCTACCTGAAGAATGGTCCAGTGACATCTTTGATAGCTCAGACAGACCATCATAGAATATATCCAGGATGGTCCATTCTGAAAGCATGTCAGAAGGACACTTTTTGGTCAGTTCCTTGTATCTCTCCCAAGCTTCATAGAGGGATTCACCTTCTTTCTGTTTGAAGGTCTGAACATCCACTCTAAGCTTACTAAGCTTTTGAGGAGGAAAGAACTTGGCTAAGAAAGCCGTGACCAGCTTATCCCAAGAGTTCAGGCTATCTTAGGTTGAGAGTCCAACCATATTCTAGCTTTGTCTCTTATAGCAAATGGGAAAAGCATAGGCCTGTAGACCTCGGGATCAACCCTATTGGTCTTAACAGTATCACAGATCTGCAAGAATTCAGTTAAGAACT
The DNA here is from genome assembly GCF_000816755.2 of Arachis ipaensis. Taxonomy (NCBI): domain Eukaryota; kingdom Viridiplantae; phylum Streptophyta; class Magnoliopsida; order Fabales; family Fabaceae; genus Arachis; species Arachis ipaensis. The sequence continues at coordinate 40,235,490 of NC_029790.2, forward strand.
AAAAAGGATATTCAGATGGAAGTCCATGAAACTTGCAGTTCTGTTGCATCAGAGAAACTAATTGAGGTTTAAGCTCAAAGTTGTTTGCTCCAATGGCAGGAATTGAGATGCTTCTTCCATGTAAATTGGAATTTGGTCCAGTAAAGTCACCAAGCATCTTCCTTGCATTGTTATTATTTTCGGCCATGTCTCCTTCTTTTTCGAAAATTTCTGTCAGATTTTCTCCAGAGAGTTGAGCTTTAGCTTCCCTTAGCTTCCTCTTCAGAGTCCTTTCAGGTTCAGGATCGGCTTCAACAAGAATGTTCTTATCCTTGTTCCTGTTTATATGAAAAAGAAGAAAACAGAAAAGAAAATATGGAATCCTCTATGTCACAGTATAGAGATTCCTTATTCAAGTATAAGAAGAGAAGAATGTAAGAAGGAGAAGAGGTAAAATTCGAACACGGAGAGGAAGATGGGGTTCGAATTTTGGGTGGAAGAGAAGTGTTAGTAGATGAATAAATAAATAGAAGGAGATGAGAGAGAGGGAATTTCGAAAATTAATTAAATTAAAAAATAAAATTTAAAGTTAAATTTTGAAAATTAAAATTGAAATCAAATTAAATTAAAAATTAAAACAATTAGTTAATTAAAAAGGAATTTTGAAGAAGAGGGAAGGGATTTTCGAAAATTAGAGAGAGAGAATTAGTTAAGTAGTTTTGAAAAAGATATGATTGAAATAAAAAGATAAGATTGATTGAAAAAGATTTGAAAATCAATTTGAAAAGATAAGAGGTTAGAAAAGATTTTGAAATTAAATTTTGAAAAAGATGTGATTGAAATTTAATTTGAAAAAGATTTGAAAAAGAATTTTAAAAAGATTTGATTTTGAATATTAAAGTTGATTACTTGACTAACAAGAAACAAAAAGATTTGATTTTAAAATTTAAATATTGAACCTTTCTTATTAGGCAAGTAACAAACTTAATATTTTTGAATTAATCACATTAATTGTTAGCATTGAATTCGAAAATATGAAATAAAATAAGAAAAAGATTTTGAAAATTAATTTGAAATTTTCGAAAATATGAAAGAAAAATTGAAAAAGATTTGATTTTTAAAAAAGATTTGAAAAAGATAGAATTTTTAAATTGAAAATTTGATTTGACTCATAAGAAACAACTAAATTTTAAAAAGTTTTGAAAATAGTCAACTCAAATTTTCGAAAATTTATGAGTGAAAAAGGGAAAGATATTTTTTTTATTTTTGAATTTTAATAAAGAAAGAGAAAAACATCAAAAAGACTCAATGCATGAAAATTTTGAATCAAAACACATGATGCATGCAAGAATACTTTGAATGTCAAGATGAACTCCAAGAACACTTTGAATGTCAAGATGAACATCAAGACTTATTTTTGAAAAATTTTCAAGAAAAGAAAACATGCAAGACACCAAACTTAAAAATTTTTATTCTTTAGACATTAATAATTCAAGAATGCATATGAAAAACAAGGAAAGACACAAAACAAGAAAATATGAAGATCAAACAAGAAGACTGGCCAAGAACGACTTGAAGATCATGAAGAATGCAATGCATGAAATTTTCGAAAATAATTTTTTTTTTAGAAAATTAAAATGATGCAATTGACACCAAACTTAAAACTTGACTCTAGACTCAAACAAGAAATACAAAAATATTTTTGATTTTATGATTTTATAAATTTTATTTTATTTTATTTTGATTTTTCGAAAACTAATTGGGAAAAACAAAAAAGAGGAAAATAATTTTTTTTGTATCTTTCGAAAATAGGAAATAAAAAGCTTAGAATTAAAATAAAATTACCTAATCTGAGCAACAAGATGAACCGTCAGTTGTCCAAACTCGAACAATCCCCGGCAACGGCGCCAAAAACTTGGTATGCGAAATCGTGATCTTCAACAATGGCGCCAATGGCTTGGGGCTCTCAAACGTGAATCACACTTTGTCACAATTTCGCACAACTAACCAGCAAGTGCACTGGGTCGTCCAAGTAATAAACCTTACATGAGTAAAGGTCGATCCCACGGAGATTGTCGGCTTGAAGCAAGCTATGGTCACCTTGTAAATCTCAGTCAGGTGGATTCAGATAGTTATGGAGATTTGATAATTAAAACATAATTGAAATATAAACTAGGATAGAGATACTTATGTAATACATTGGTGAGAATTTCGGATAAGCGTATAGAGATGCCTTTCGTTCCTCTGAACCTCTGCTTTCCCGCTGTCTTCATCCAATCATTCCTACTCCTTTCCATGGCAAGCTTTATGTAGGGCATCACCGTTGTCAATGGCTACATCCTATCCTCTCTGTGAAAATGGTCCAATGCGATGTCACTGCATGGCTAATCATCTGTCGCTTCTCGATCATATTGGAATAGGATTTACTATCCTTTTGCGTCGGTCATTATGCCCAGCACTCGCGAGTTTAAAGGTCGTCACAGCCATCCCTTCTCAGATCCTACTCGGAATACCACAGACAAAGTTTAGACTTTCCAGATCTCAAGAATGGTCGTCCATGGGTTCTAACTTATACCACGAAGATTCTAATATCTCGGACTCGGTCCTCTGTATTAGATATCTAAGAGATACTCATTTAGCTTGCTTGCATATAGAATGGAAGTGTTTGTCAGGCACGCGTTCATAGGTGAGAATGATGATGAGCGTCATATAATCATCACATTCATCATGTTCTTGGGTGCGAATGGATATCTTAGAGAAGGAATAAGCTTGAATTGAATAGAAAAACAGTAGTAGTTTGTATTAATTCATGAGGAATAGCAGAGCTCCACACCTTAATCTATGGAGTGTAGAAACTCTACCGTTGAAAATACATAAGTAATAAGGTCCAGGCATGGCCGAATGGCCAGCCCCCTAAACGTGATCAAAGGATCAAAAGATAATCCAAAGATAATTCCAAAGATGTCCAATACAATAGTAAAAAAGTCCTATTTATGCTAAACTAGTTACTAAGGTTTTACAGAGATGAGTAAATGATGCAGAAATCCACTTCCGGGGCCCACTTGGTGTGTGCTTGGGCTGAGCATTGAGCTTTACACATGTAGAGGCTTCTCTTGGAGTTCAACGCCAGTTTGTAACCTGTTTCTGGCGTTTAACTCCACTTTGTAACCTGTTTTTGGCGTTTAACTCGAGAATGCAGCATGGAACTGGCGTTGAACGCCAGTTTGTGTCGTCTAAACGCGAGCAAAGTATGTACTATTATATATTGATGGAAAGCCCTGGATGTGTACTTTCCATCATAATTGAGAGCGCACCATTTGGAGTTCTGTAGCTCCAGAAAATTCACGTTGAGTGTAGGGAGGTCAGAATCCAACAGCGTCTGCAGTCCTTCTTCAACCTCTGAATCTGATTTTTGCTCAAGTCCCTCAATTTCAGCCAGAAAATACCTAAAATCACAGAAAAACACACAAACTTATAGTAAAGTCCAGAAATGTGAATTTTAATTAAAAACTAATAAAAATATACTAAAAACTAACTAAATTATACTGAAAACTATGTAAAAACAATGCCAAAAATCGTATAAATTATTCGCTCATCAATGAACAATCGCCCAATTCCTTGATTTAAGTGCTCATGGGAAGAGATGAAGATTGGTCACTGATTCTACGACACAAATTCATAGAACAAAGTATTGGTAGGATTACATGTCACTATATCCATCCAAACCCCCATCTAATCCAATGTGAGAGAGCAATTCTAGCATGATCTCCTCATTCCTCTTTGAAGGTTCAAAGGAGATCCAATTATGAATAGCTTCTTTCCTAAGATAACTATCCAATAGGATGAAGAACGAAAGCCTTATAGCGAAATCAAGAGAAAAGAAAGAAGAAGAAAAATGAAAAATAATATTGATCCATTGAATTACACAGAGCTCCCTAACCCAATGAAAGGGGTTTAGTTGTTCATAGCTCTTAGAATGTAAAATGGAATTGAAAGATACATTGCAGAATTGAAAGAATTGCAGAAAATTAAAATTAGCAGAGTGTCAGGATCTCTCCGCCAGCTAAAATTCCCCTTTACTAACTTGAATTCTAAGCTATTTATACACTTTTCTTTTATTGATCTTCAATCTCTGAATTGGTCTTTTGGCCTTGATTGAATTGGGTTGAAGTTGCTCCAATTGGTTTCCCTTGTTGCTGAGAAGAGATCTGCTTGAATTGTAAAGTTCTGATGCAGCACGTTGGAGTCCACGCTTGGGGGCCAACGTTGATTCAAACACCCTTTTAAAAATTCAGTCCTGCTTGCTGTCATTGGCGTTTGATTCAACGTTGGAGTGCCAACGTTCTTCTACCCACGCGTACGCGTGCCTTGCACGTTTGCGCCCTTGGGGTCATAATACGCATCCACACGTGCGCGTGGATGCAAAAATCCCAATTCCAGTTTCAAAAGCTTTTAGAAGAACGTTGGCCTCAGCGTTTGACTGGCAACGTTCCCTCCAACGTTGGTCTATCCACGCATACGCGTCAGCCACGCGTGCACGTGGATTGTAAGAATTTCCAATCCACGCGTGCGCATGGATTCTTAAAAGTTAAACCCACGCGTATGCGCTATAGACGCGTGCGTGTCGTTGCGCTTTTTCATGTTCATGATTTTGAGATCAAGATCGCGCACGTTGGCCACCCACGTTTGAGATAGCGTTGTTGGTTCAACGTTACTGATGAGCGGATAATTTATACGCTTTTTGGCATTGTTTTTTGGTAGTTTTTAGCATGTTTTAGTTACTTTTTATTATATTTTTATTTAGTTATCATGAAAAAATCACATTTCTAGACTTTACTATGAGTTTGTGTATTTTTTTGTAATTTCAGGTATTTTCTGGCTAAAATTGAGGGACCTGAGCAAAAATATGATTCAGAGGCTGAGAAAGGACTGCAGATACTGTTGGATTCTGACCTCCCTGAACTCAAATGCATTTTTCTGGAGCTACAGTAGTCCAATTGGCGCGCTCTTAATCGGGATGGAAAGCTAACATCTTAGGCTTTCTAGCAATGTATAATAGTCCATACTTTGCCTGAGATTTGATGGCCCATACTGGCGTTAAACGCCAGCCAGAGACCCTTTTCAGGCGTAAAACGCCGGAACTGGCACCAAAACTTGAGTTGAACGCCCAAACTGGCACCCAAGCTGGTGTTTAACTCCAAGAATGGCCTATGCACGTGAAAGCTTCAAAGCTCAGCCCAAACACTCACCAAGTGGGCCCCAGAAGTGGATTTCTGCACTATCTGCACTTAGTTACTCATTTTCTGTAAACCTAAGTTACTAGTTTAGTATAAAAACTATTTTTAGAGATTCATTTTGAATGGATGACATTTTACATCTTATATTGTATCTTCTACGGCATGAGTCTCTACACCCCATAGGTGGGGGTAGGGAGCTCTGCTGTGTCTCAATGGATTAATGCAATTACTATTGTTTTCTATTCGATCACGCTTGATTCTATTCTAAGATACTCACTCGTACTTCAATATAAAGAATATGATGATCCGTGACACTCATCATCATTCTCAAATTTATGAATGTGTGCTTGACAACCATTCCCGTTCTATCTGAGCTCAACGTAGTCATTGGGCGAGAGCTTGAGTGCGTATCTCTTGGGTTTCTAATCCATGAGTTTGACTTGCATCTCCTGACAATAGAGCATTCAAACCCATGAGATTAGAACCTTCGTGGTAGAGGATAGAACCAATTGGCAGCATTCTTGAGATCCGAAAAGTCTAAACCTTGTCTGTGGTATTCTGAGTAGGATCTGGGACGGGATGATTGTGACGAACTTCAAACTCACGAATGTTGGGCGTAGTGACAATGTGCAAAAGGATAGAGAGATCCTATTCCGACACAAACGAGAACCGACAGATGATTAGCCGTGCGGTAGCTATGCCTGGTATTTTTCATCCGAGATGAGAGATCCGACAGTTGATTAGCCGTACAGAAACCGTACCTGGACCATTTTCACTGAGATGACAGATGGTAGCCATTGACAACGGTGATCCACCAACATACAGCTTGCCATAGAAGGAAGCCATGCGTGTTTGGAGAAGAAGACAGTAGGAAGGCAGAGATTCAGACGACAGAGCATCTCCGAAACCTCAACCTGTTCCTCATTACTGAATCACAAGTATCATTCATTTCATGTTATTTACTTTTCATAAACAAAATCATTCATATCATTTGAATCTCCTGACTAAGATTTATAGGATAATCATAGCTTGCTTCAAGCAGGCAATCTCCGTGGGATCGATCCTTACTCACGTAAGGTATTACTTGGACGACCCAGTGCACTTGTTGGTTAGTTGTACCAGAGTTGTGAAAAGTGTGATCACAATTCCGTGCACCAATTTTTTGGCACCGTTGCCGGGGATTGTTCGAGTTTGGACAACTGACGGTTCATCTTGATGCTTAGATTAGGAAAAAATTATCTTTTTTGGTTTAGAGTCACTAAATTTGAGTCTTTTATTTTCTTTTCAAAAATTTTATTTTTCTTTATTAATCTTTAATTTTTCTTTGAGTCTTTTATTATTGTTTTTGTTAAAATTTTAAAATTCTTATTTTCTTTATCTAGATTTTTTTCGAAAATTTTTAATAAATAGATAAAAACCAATAAACTAATAATTGAGTCTTCTGTTTGAGTTTAGTTTCATGTTTTAAGTTTGGTGTCAATTGCATGTTTTTATTTTCCTTCAATTTTTTGAATTGCATGTTTTTATTTTTCTTCATATTTTTAATTACATGTTCTTAGTTCTTTCTTGATCTTCAAATTGTTCTTGATAATTTTCCTTATTTGATCTTTAAATTTTCTTATTTAGTGTCTTTTGTTGTTTATCTTATACATTTTCGAATTATTATTGTCCAAAGTATAAAAATTTTTAAGTTTGGTATTTTTTTGTGTCCTTATTTTCTTAAAAATTTTCAAAATTTGTTCTTGGTGTTCATCTTGATCTTCAAAGTGTTCTTGGTGTTCATCTTGACATTCAAAGTTTTCTTGTTTGTTTTCTTTGTTTTGATCTAAAAATTCTAAGTTTGGTGTCATTTTATTATTTTTCTCTTTCCTCATTAAATTCAAAAAAAAAAATATCTTTTCCTTTATTTACTCATCATTTTCGAATTTTAGGTTGACTTAGTCAAAACTTTTAAAATTTGGTAGTTTCTTGTTAATCAAGTCAAAATTTCAATTTTAAAAATTTATCTTTTTAAATCTTTTTCAAAATAAATTCTTTTTCAATTTTCTTTTTATATTTTTTGAAAATATTTTATAAAATTTTTCAAAATCTTTTTCTTTTTTTTATAATTTTGGAATTACTTGTCCTATTCTATTATTTTGATTGAAAAATTTTAAGTTTGGTGTTTTCTTGTTAAGAAAGTTTCAATCTTTAAAATTTTAAAATCATATCTTTTTCAAATCTTTTCTTTTATTTATTTTCTTACAAGTATCTTTAATTTTAAGACATCTTTTTCAAAACTTCCTAACTATTTTCTCTCTCTTCATTTTTCGAAAATCCTCACCCACAATTTTTCAAATCTTTTTAATTAGTTAATTATTTTAGTTTTCAATTTTCTTTTATATCTTTTTCTTCTAATTTTTGAACTTATATTCAATTTTTTGTTTATTTTATTTTATTTTATTTTCCTTTAATTTCAGTTTTCAAAAAAAAAGGAGAAATTTTTTTTATTTACAATCCACATCATCTCCCTTTCTCCATCATGGACCTAAGTGGAAATGAACAGTCCAGAAGGACTTTGGGGTCATATGCTAATCCCACTATTGCTTCATATGGGAGTAGTATCTGTATACCCCCATCAGAGTCAGCAATTTTGAGTTAAATCCTCAGCTCATTATCATGGTGCAGCAAAATTGCCAGTATTCCGGTCTTCCACAGGAAGAACCTACTGAGTTTCTGGCACAGTTCTTACAGATTGCTGACACAGTACGTGATAAGGAAGTGGATCAGGATGTCTATAGATTATTGCTATTTCCATTTGCTGTAAAAGACCAAGCTAAGAAGTGGTTAAACAACCAACCCAAAGCCAGCATAAGAACATGGAAACAATTGTCAGACAAATTCCTGAATCAATATTTCCCTCCAAAAAGGATGACACAGCTAAGGCTGGACATCCAAGGCTTTAAACAAGAGGATAATGAATCTCTTTATAATGCCTGGGGGAGGTACAGAGAGATGCTAAGGAAATGCCCCTCTGAAATATTTTCAGAATAGGTGCAGTTAGACATCTTTTACTATGGGCTTACAAAAAAGGCCCAGATGTCTCTAGACCACTCTGCTGGTGGATCTATACATATGAAAAAGACAATTGAAGAGGCTCAAGAGCTCATTGATATAGTTGCCAGTAATCAGCACCTGTACTCAAGTGGTGAGACCTCCATAAAAGAAGAAGCTGAGGCAGCATCCACTGAACTTAGTCCTCCAGAATAAATTGCTGAACTCAATCAGCAACTATTTTCTATAACAAAATAGTTAGCAGAATTTAAAGAGATGCTACAAGAAACAAAAGATGCTAACAAGAATATGGAGGAACAATTGAATCAGACAAGGCAGCAGTTATCTAAACAGATAACAGAAGAATGCCAAGCTCTTCATTTGAGGAGCGGGAAGACATTGAATGTCTCAACTCAAAGCAGCAGAAAGCCAAGAAAGGTACAACTGACAGAGGATGACCAAACCACTGCCCAAAATCCCTCTGAGGACAGTAAGAGCCCAGAGAGGAATGATTCTGGCATTCAAACGCCAGAAAAGGGTGAGAAGTTGGCGTTGAACGCCTAGTGGATGGCCAATTCTGGCGTTCAAATGCCAGAAAGGGTGGAAATCTGGCGTTGAACGCCCATACAGCACCCAATTTTGGTGTTCAAACGCTAATGAGGGATCAGACACCTGCAAGTGCTGATAACAACCCCCTTAAGCAGGCTTCTCCAACCACTTCTGTAGGAAATAAACCTGTAGCAACTAAGGTTAAAGAATATAAAGCCAAGATGCCTTATCCTCAGAAACTCTGCCAAGTGGAACATGATAAACAATTTACCCGCTTTGCAGACTATCTCAGGACTCTTGAAATAAAGATTTCGTTTGCAGAGGCACTTAAGCAAATACCCACTTATGCTAAGTTCATGAAAGAGATCTTAAGTCATAAGAAGGATTGGAGAGATACTGAAAAAGTTTTTCTCATTGAAGAATGCAGTGCAGTCATTTTAAAAATCTTACAAGAGAAGCTTAAAGATCCCAGAAGCTTTCTGATACCATGCACATTAGAGGATGCTTGTACCAAGACAGCTTTATGTGATCTTGGGGCAAGTATCAACCTGATACCTGCATCCACTATCAAAAAGCTTGGTTTGACTGAAGAAGTCAAACCAACCCGAATATGTCTCCAACTTGCTAATGGTTGCATTAAAATTCCATCAGGCGTAATTGAGGACATGATTGTCAAGGTTGGGCCATTTGCCTTTGCCACTGACTTTGTAGTGCTGGAAATAAAGGAGTACAAGAGTGCAACTCTCATTCTAGAAAGACCTTTTCTAGAAACTGGACGAACCCTCATTGACGTCCAAAAAGGGGAGGTAACCCTGAGAGTCAATGAGGATGAGTTTAAGTTGAATATTGTCAAAGCTATACAACATCCAGATACATCAAAAGACTGCATGAGCGTTGATATTATTGACTCCCTGGTGGAAGAGGTCAATATGACTGAGAGTCTTGAATTAGAGCTAGATGACATTTTTAGAGATGTTCAGCCTGATCTGGAGGAACCAGAAAAAAAAAAGAACCTCTGAAAACTCCTCAGGAAGAGGAGAAGCTGGTGCACGAAATCGTGATTGTTTATTCCCCGGCAACGGCGCCAAAAATTTGGTACGTACGTTCATAATCTCAATTCTTTTTCACAACTCCGCACAACTAACCAGCAAGTGCACTAGGTCGTCCAAGTAATAAACCTTACGTGAGTAAGGGTCGATCCCACAGAGATTGTCGGCTTGAAGCAAGCTATGGTCATCTTGTAAATCTCAGTCTGGCAGATTCAAATGGTTGTGGGATTTTGATATTTAAAATATAATTAAAATATAAAATAAGATAGAAATACTTATGTAATTCATTGGTGAGAATTTCAGATAAGCGTATGGAGATGCTTTGCTCCTTCTGAATCTCTGTTTTACTACTGCCTTCATTCAATCATTCATACTCCTTTCCATGGCAAGCTGTATGTTGGGCATCACCGTTGTCAATGGCTACTTCCCGTTCTCTCAGTGAAAATGGTCCAAATGCACTGTCACCGCATGGCTAATCATCTGTCGATTCTCGATCATGTTGGAATAGGATCCATTGATCCTTTTGTGTCTGTCACTACGCCCAACACTCACGAGTTTGAAGCTCGTCACAATCATCCCTTCCCAGATCCTACTCGGAATACCACAGACAAGGTTTAAACTTTCCGGATCTCAAGAATGGCCGCCAATAATTCTATCTTATACCACGAAGACTCCGATCTTTCGGAATGGAGGCTAAGAGATACACGCTCGATCTAGGGTAGAACGGAAGTGGTTGTCAGGCACGCGTTGATAGGTTGAGAATAGTGATAAGTGTTACGGATCATCATATTCATCATGGTTAAAGTGCAAGCAAATATCTTAGAATAGGAATAAGCTTGGATTAAATAGAAAAACAATAGTACTTTGCATTAATTCATGAGGAGCAGCAGAGCTCCACACCTTAATCTATGGGGTGTAGAAACTCTACCGTTGAAAATACATAAGTGATGAAGGTCCAGGCATGGCCGAATGGCCAGCCCCCTAAACGTGATCTCTGAACATAAAATTATCCAAAGACTAACCAGAGATGTAAAATAAATCACTAAAAGTAGTTTTTATACTAAACTAGTAGCTAGGGTTACATAAGATAAGTAAATGATGTAGAAATCCACTTCCAGGTCCACTTGGTGTGTGCTTGGACTGAGCATTGAGCTTTCATGTGTAGAGACTCTTTTTGGAGTTAAACGCCAGGTTGTAGCCTGTTTCTGGCGTTTAACTCTAATTTACAACCTGTTTCTGGCGTTTAACTCCAGAATAGGGTAAGAAGTGGGCATTTGAACGCCAGTTTGCGTCATCAAAACTTGATCAAAGTATGGACTATTATATATTGTTGGAAAGCCCTGGATGTCTACTTTCCAACGCAATTGAGAGCATGCTAATTGGGTTTCTGTAGATCTATAAAATCCATTTCAAGTGCAGGAAGGTCAGAATCCAACAGCATCTGCAGTCCTTTTTCAGCCTTTGAATCAGATTTTTGCTCAAGTCCCTCAATTTCAGCCAGAAATTACCTGAAATCATAGAAAAACACACAAACTCATAGTAAAGTCCAGAAATGTGATTTTTATTTAAAAACTAATAAAAATATACTAAAAAGTAACTAAAACATACTAAAAACTATGTAAAAACAATGCCAAAAAGTGTATAAATTATCCGCTCATCACAACACCAAACTTAAATTGTTGCTTGTCCCCAAGCAACTTAAAATCAAATAGGATAAAAAGAAGAGAATATATTATAAATTCCAAAATATCAATGAAACTTAGCTTCAATTAGATGAGCGGGACTAGTAGCTTTTTGCCTCTGAACAGTTTTGGCATCTCACTTTATCCTTTGAAGTTCAAAATGATTGGCATCTATAGGAACTCAGAATTTAGATAGTGTTATTGATTCTCTTAGTTTAGTTTGTTGATTCTTGAACACAGCTACTTTATGAGTCTTGGTCGTGGCCCTAAGCACTTTGTTTTCCAGTATTACCACCGGATACATAAAATGCCACAGACACATAACTGGGTGAACCTTTTCAGATTGTGACTCAACTTTGCTAAAGTCCCCAATTAGAGGTGTCCAGGGTTCTTAAGAACACTCTTTTTTTTGCTTTGGACCTCGACTTTAACCACCCAGTCTCAAGCTTTTCACTTGACACCTTCACGCCACAAGCACATGGTTAGGGACAACTTGGTTTAGCCGCTCAGGCCAAGATTTTATTCCTTTGGGCCCTCCTATCCACTGATGCTCAAAGCCTTAGATTCTTTTTACTCTTGCCTTTTGGTTTAAAGGGTTATTGTCTTTTTGCTCTTGCCTTTTGGTTTAACGAGCTATTGGCTTTTTCTGCTTGTTTTTTCTTTTTTTTTTTCTCTCTTTTTTTTGCCATTTTTTTTTGCAAGCTTTGTTCTTCACTATTTTTTATTGCTTCAAGAATCAATTTTATGATTTTTCAGATTATCATTAACATTTCTCCTTTTTCATCATTCTTTCAAGAGCCAACAATTTTAACATTCATAAACAACAAATTCAAAAGACATATGCACTGTTCAAGCATTCATTCAGAAAACAAAAAGTATTGTCACCACATCAAAATAATTAAACTAATTTCAAGGATGAATTCGAAATCATGTACTTCTTGTTCTTTTGTTTTTAGAACATTTTTCATTTAAGAGAAGTGATGGATTCATAGGACATTCATAGCTTTAAGACATAGACACTTAAATACTAATGATCATATAGTAAAGACACAAACATAAACAAAACATAAAGTTCAAAAATCTAAAAACAGAAAAATTAAATAGACAAGGAGATTAAGGAATGGGTCCACCTAGTGAGGGTGGCGTCTTCTTCCTCTTGAAGAACCAATGGTGTTCTTGAGCTCCTCTATGTCTCTTCCTTGCCTTTGTTGCTCCTCCCTCATGGCTCTTTGATCTTCTCTAATTTCATGGAGAATGATGGAGTGCTCTTGGTGCTCCACTCTTAGTTATCCCATGTTGGAACTTAATTCTCATAGGGAGGTGTTGATTTGCTCCCAATAATATTGTGGAGGAAAGTGCATCCCTTGAGGCATCTCAGGGATTTCATGATGAGGAATCTCCTCATGCTCTTGTTGAGGTCCATGAGTGGGCTCTCTTGTTTGCTCCATCCTTTTCTTAGTGATGGGCTTGTCCTTTTGAGTCAATTTTCCATTGAGCTCCTTCCTCACATATGTCCATGAGGACTTGATCCAACCTTTAATCAAACTTGACCCTTCTAGTGTAGGGGCGTGCATTTTCTTCCATCATTGGCAAGTTGAACGCCAACCTTACATTTTTCGGACTGAAATCTAAGTATTTCCCCCGAACCATTGTAAGCCAATTCTTTGGATTCGGGTTCATACTTTGATCTTGGTTCTTAGTGATCCATGCATTTGCATAGAACTCTTGAACCATTAAGATCCCGACTTATTGAATAGGATTGGTGAGAACTTCCCATCCTCTTCTTCTAATCTCATGTCGGATCTCCGGATACTCACTCCTTTTGAGCTTGAAAGGGACCTCAGGGATCACCTTCTTCTTAGCCACAACTTCATAGAAGTGGTCTTGATGGACCTTTGAGATGAATCTCTCAATCTCTCATGACTCAGAGGTGGAAGCAATTGCCTTTCCTTTCCTCTTTCTTGAGGTTTCTCTAGCCTTAGGTACCATTAATAGTTATGGAAAAACAAAAAGCAATGCTTTTACCACACCAAACTTAAAATGTTTGCTCCTCCTCGAGCAAAAGAAGAAGGAAAATGGGAGAAGAAGAAGAAAATGGAGGAGATGGAGGGGAAGTGTGTATTCGGCCAAGGGGGGAAAAGTGTTTGTGATGTGTGAAAATGAGGTAGTGTTGAGGGGTTTATATAGGGGTGGGGAAAGGGTTAGGTTTTTTGTATTAGGGTTGGGTTTGGGAGGGAAAGGATTTTGAATTTAGAGGTAGGTGGGGTTTTTGGGGAAGAGTGGATGGATGTGATTAGTGAAGGGTATTTGGGAAAGAGATATTGAGGTGATTGGTGAAGGGTATTTGGGGAAGAGTGTTATGAAAGGGTGTAAAGAGGAGAGAAGAAGGGGTGGGGTAGGTGCGGATCCTGTGGGTCCACAGATCCTGAGGGATCAAGGACTTAGCATCCCTACTCCATTTAGGCGTGCAAAACACCCTTAGAATGCACTTCTGGCGTTAAACTCCAGGTTGCTGCTTGTTTCTGGCGTTTAATGCTAGCTTTTCTCCCATTTCTGGCATTAAACGCCAAGTAGATACTCTGTTCTGGCGTTAAACGCTAGTTTGGTGCTTGTTTCTGGCGTTTAACGCCAGCTTGATGCGTCTTTCTGGCGTTAAACGCCAGTCTGATGCTTCTTACTGGTGTTTAAACACCAGTAAGCTCTTCCTCCAGGGTGAGCTATTTTTAATGTTATTTTCATTCTGTTTTTGATTTTTCAGTTATTTTTATGACTTCACATGATCATCAACCTAAAGGAAACATAAAATAACAATAGAAAATAAATAGATATAATTAAATAACATTGGATTGCCTCCCAACAAGCGCTTCTTTAATGTCAATAGCTTGACAGTGAGCTCTCATGGAGTTTCACAGATAATCAGAGCAGTGTTGTGGCCTCTCAACACCAAACTTAGAGCTTGGTTAGGGCCTCCCAACACCAAAGTTAAAGTTTGAATGTGGGGGTTTTTGTTTGACTCTGTATTGAGAGAGGCTTTTCATGCTTCCTCTCCATGGTCACAGAAGGAGAACCTTGAGTCTTGAATACAAGTTAGTGAGTGAAGAGGTGATGGGGAAGAGTGATTGAGGTGATGGGAAGAGAGGATGGATGTGGTGGTAAAGAGGTGATGGGGAAGAGTGATTGAGATGATTGGTGAAGGGTATTTGTGGAAGAGAGTTATGAAAAGGTGTAAAGAGGAGAGAAGAAAAGGTGGGAATCCTGTGGGGTCCATAGATCCTGAAGGGATCCTGTGGGATCGACAGATCCAGTGGGGTCAAGGACTTAACATCCCTGCTCCAATTAGGCATGTAAAACGCCCTTAGTATGCAATACTGGCGTTTAACACCAGACTGTTGCCTGTTTTTGGCGTTAAATGCCCAAATGTAGCCTGTTTCTGGCGTTAAACGCCACTTCCATGCTCTGTTCTGGCGTTAAACGCCAGTCTGGTGCTTGTTTCTGGCGTTTAACGCCAGTTTGATGCTTCTTTCTGGCATTAAGCGCCAGTTTGATGCTTCTTACTGGCGTTTAAACGCCAGTAAGTTCTTCCTCCAGGGTGAGCTATTTTTAAAGTTGTTTTTCATTCTGTTTTTTATTTTTCAGTAGTTTTTGTGACTCCACATGATCGTCAACCTAAAAAAACATAAAATAACAATAGAAAATAAATAAATATAATTAAATAACATTGGGTTACCTCCCAACAAGTGCTTCTTTAATGTCAATAGCTTGACAGTGAGCTCTCATGGAGCCTCACAGATGTTCAGAGCATTGTTGGGACCTCCCAACACCAAACTTAGGGTTTGGTTGTGGCCTTCCAACACCAAACTTAGAGTTTGACTGTGAGGGCTTTGGTTGACTCTGCAGTGAGAGAAGCTTTTCATGCTTCCTCTCCATGGTTACAGAAGGAGATCTTTGAGTCTTAAACACAAGGTTGTCCTCATTCAGTTGAAGGACCAATTCTCCTTTGTCCACATCAAACACAGCTCTTGCTGTGGCTAGGAAGGGTCTTCCAAGGATGATGGATTCATCCTCATCCTTCCCAGTGTCTAGGATTATGAAATCAGCAGGGATGTAAAGGCCTTCAACCTTTACTATCACGTCCTCTACTAGTCCATAAGCCTATTTTCTTGAGTTGTCTGCCATCTCTAATGAGATTCTGGCAGCTTGCACTTCAAAGATCCCAAGTTTCTCCATTACAGAGAGTGGCATTAAGTTTATTCTTGACCCCAGGTCACACAGAGCCTTCTCAAAGGTCATGGTGCCTATGTTACAGGGAATTAGGAATTTACCAGGATCCTGTTTCTTTTAAGGTAGAGTTTGCTGAACCAAGGCATTTAGTTCCTTGATGAGCAATGGAGGTTCATCTTCCCAAGTCTCATTACCAAATAATTTGGCATTCAGCTTCATGATTGCACCAAGGTACTTAGCAACTTGCTCTTCAGTAGTGTCTTCATCCTCTTCAGAGGATGAATACTCATCAGAGCTCATGAAGGGCAAAAGGAGGTTTAATGGAATCTCTATGGTCTCTAGATGAGCCTCAGATTCCTTTGGTTCCTCAAAGGGAAACTCCTTATTGGTCACTGAGCGTTCCAGGAGGTCTTCCTCACTAGGATTCACGTCCTCCTCCTCCATTTTGGGTTCGGCCACACCAAGTAAGGTAATGGCCTTGCACTCTCTTTTTGGATTCTCTTATGTATTGCTTGGAAGATTACTAGGAGGTGTTTCAGTGACTCTTTTACTCAGTTGGCCCACTTGTGCCTCCAAATTTCTAATGGAGGACCTTGTTTCATTCATAAAACTTAAAGTGGCCTTAGATAGATTAGAGACTATATTTGCTAAGCTAGATGGATTCTGCTCAGAATTCTCTGGCTGTTGCTGAGTGGATGATGGAAAAGGCTTGCTATTGCTAAACCTGTTTCTTCCATCATTATTAAAGCCTTGTTGAGGCTTTTGTTGATCCTTCCATGAGAAATTTGGATGATTTCTCCATGAGGGATTATAGGTATTTCCATAGGGTTCCCCCATGTAATTCACCTCTGCTATTGCAGGGTTTTCAGGATCATAAGCTTCTTCTTCAGAAGATGCCTCTTGAGTACTGTTGGATGCAGCTTGCAATCCATTCAGACTCTGAGAAATCATATTGACTTGCTGAGTCAATATTTTATTCTGAGCCAATATGGCATTCAGAGTATCAATTTCAAGAACTCCCTTCCTCTGAGGCGTCCCATTACTCACATGATTCCTTTCAAAATTGTACATGAACTGGTTATTTGCAACCATGTCAATGAGTTCCTGATCTTCTGTAGGCATTTTCTTTAGGTGAATGGATCCACCTGCAGAATGGTCCAATGACATCTTTGATAATTCAGACAGACCATCATAGAATATATCCAGGATGGTTCATTCTGAAAGCATGTCAGAAGGACACTTCTTGGTCAGTTCCTTGTATCTCTGCCAAGCTTTATAGAGGGATTCACCTTCTTTCTGTTTGAAGGTTTGAACATCCACTCTAAGCTTGCTAAGCTTTTGAGGAGGAAAGAACTTGGCTAAGAAAGCCGTGACCAGCTTATCCCAAGAGTTCAGGCTATCTTTAGGTTGAAAGTCCAACCATATTCTAGCTCTGTCTCTTACAGCAAACGGGAAAAGCATAAGCCTGTAGACCTCGGAGTCAACCCCATTGGTCTTAACAGTATCACAGATCTGCAAGAATTCAGTTAAGAACTGAAAAGGATCTTCTGATGGAAGTCTATGAAACTTGCAGTTCTGTTGCATCAGAGAAACTAATTGAGGCTTTAGCTCAAAATTGTTTGCTCCAATGGTAGGAATTGAGATGCTTCTTCCATGTAAATTGGAATTTGGTGCAGTAAAGTCACCAAGCATCTTCCTTGCATTGTTGTTATTTTTGGCCATGTCTCCTTCTTTTTCAAAAATTTCTGTCAGATTTTCTCCAAAGAGTTGTGCTTTAGCTTCCCTTAGCTTCCTCTTCAGAGTCCTTTCAGATTCAGGATCAGCTTCAACAAGAATGTTCTTATCCTTGTTCCTGCTCATATGAAAAAGAAGAAAACAGAAAAAAAAATATGGAATCCTCTATGTCATAGTATAGAGATTCCTTTATGTGAGTAGAAGAAGAAAAGAAATTCGAACACAGAAAGAGGGAGAGGGTTCGAATTTTTAAGAAGAAGATAAGTGTTAGTAGATAAATAAATAATTAGGAGGAGGTAAGAGAGAAGAATTTTCCAAAATAATTGAAAAGAAAAGAAAAATATTTTTGTTTTTAATTTAAAAATTAAAGTTAAAATTCGAAAAAAAACTAAAAATGAAATTAAATTGAAAGTTAAAACAATTAGTTAATTAAAAAGGAATTTTGAAAAAGAGGAAGGTGATTTTCGAAAATTAGAGAGAGAATTAGTTAGGTAGTTTTGAAAAAGATATGATTGAAATAGTAAACTTTTAAAATTAAACACAAAGTCAAGTAGTTAATTGAAAAAGATTTGAAAATCAATTTTTGAAAAGATAAGAAGTTAGAAAAGAAGTTATAAAAGATTTTGAAATTGATTTTGAAAAAGATGTGATTGACATTTATTTTAAAGAAAAAAGATTTGAAAAAGAAATTTAAAAAGATTTGATTTTGAAAATTAAAGTTGATTACTTGATTAACAAGAAACAAAAAGATATGATTTTAAAATTTAAAGATTGGACCCTTCTTACTAGGCAAGTAACAAACTTAAAATTTTTGAATCAATCACATTAATTGTTAGCATTAATTTCAAAAATATGAAATAGAAATAAGAAAAAGATTTTGAAAATAAATTTTTGAAAATTTCGAAATTATGGAAGAAAAAAATGAAAAGGATTTGATTTTTGAAAAAGATTTGAAAAAGATAGAATTTTTAAATTGAAAATTTGATTTGACTCATAAGAAACAATTAAATTTTAAAAAGTTTTGAAAAAGTCAAGTCAAATTTTCAAAAATTTATGAGAAAATAAGGAAAAGATTTTTTTTTTGAATTTTTAATGAAGAAAGAGAAAAACAACCAAAAGACTCAAAACATGAAAATTATGAATCAAAACACATGATGCATGCAAGAACACTTTGAATGTCAAGATAAACACCAAGAACTTATTTTTAAAAATTTTTAAGAAAAGAAAAACATGCAAGACACCAAACTTATAAATTTTTACTCTATAGACAATTATGATTCTAAAATGCATATGAAAAACAAGAAAAGACACAAAACATAAAAAATTAAAGATCAAACATAGAAAATCATCAAGAACAACTTGAAGATCATGAAGAACACATGCATAAATTTTCGAAAATTTTAAGAAAAATTAAAAAGATGCAATTGACACCAAACTCACAAATTGACACTAGACTCAAACAAGAAACATAAAATTTTTGCTTTTTATGATTTTATAAGAATTTCTTGGTTTTTTTTTTTCAAAAATTATTTTGGGAAAAACGAAAAAGAAGAAATTTTTTTTGTATTATTTTCAAAAATAAGAAATAAAAAGCTTAAAAATAAAATAAAATTACCTAATCTGAGCAACAAGATGAACCGTCAGTTGTCCAAACTCGAACAATCCCCGGCAACGGCGCCAAAAACTTGGTGCACGAAATTATGATCTCAACTGCGCCAGAAAGTGTATAAATTATCCGCTCATCATGTATCCCTGACCCCAGGTCACATAGAGCCTTCTCAAAGGTCATGGTGCCTATGGTACAAGGTATGAAGAATTTTTCGGGATCCGATTTCTTCTGAGGTAATGTCTGCCTCATTAATGCACTCAGTTCATTGGTGAACAAGGGGGTTCATCCTCCCAAGTCTCAGTACCAAATAACTTGGCATTCAGCTTTATGATTGCTCCTAGATATTTAGCAACATGCTCTTCAATGGTATCTTCATCCTCTTTAGAGGAAGAATATTCATCAGAGCTCATGAATGGCAGAAGGAAGTTCAATGGAATCTCTATGGTCTCTGTATGAGCCTCAGATTCCTTTGGTTCCTCAAAGGGAAACTCCTTTCTGTCTAGGGGACGTCCCATGACGCTTTTCTCACTGGGACTCATGTCCTCCTCACTCTCTCCAGGTTCGGCCATGTTGGTCATGGTTATGGCCTTGCACTCTTGACGAACTGGATTTCTTGTCGGTAAAGAAATTCACAAATATAATCGCGTTGTAAGTATAGCTCCTAAACCAACAGAAAATCCTTTCGTACAAATGTTTGGTTGTCACAAGTAACAAACCCAATAAAATTTATAAACCAAAGTATTCAAACCTCGGGTCATCTTCTCAAGGAACTGCAGGGAGGTGTTCTTATTATTAGTTATGGAAAACAGTGTTTTTGGGTTTCGAAAGGTTTGAACAAGGAAAATAAATTGCCAGAATTAATAAATTAATATCTAATAAAACTCTTGGCAAGGTATAAAAATTGGAAGTTCTATCCTAGTTATCCTTATCAATGGTGATGAGAATTGAGTTTTAATCCCACTTAGTTAACCTTTACTAAAGCAAAGGAAAGTCAAGTGGACTAACTAGTTAGATCCTCAAGTCCTAGCCAACTTCTAAGGAAAGACTAGAGTTATTGGAATTCAATTCAATTAGCAAAAATATCAATTATCAATCACGATGAGTTTGACAACTCAAGAGTTACCAATTAATCAACCAAAGCCAAAAGGGAAAATCTAAATTAAATTAAAAGCATTCATACAAATAAAGCAAAGCAAAGTCAAATCTGAAATACCTCAAATTATATTAAATAAAATGTTCAAATCTAAATACGAAGAATTCATAAGCCAAATTTGTAACATAAGTCAGATACGAATAAAAGCATTAGAATAAATAAAAATATAAAAGGAATATTGAACCTGAGAGGAAGTTGAAATCCTAAATCCTTTAAGAGGAATCCTAATCCTAAAACCTAAGAGAGATGAGAGAACCTCTCTCTCTAAAGACTACATCTAAATTGTGAAAAGTGAATAATCCAAAGCCTCCTCATGAATGGACGCATTCCCCCACTTAATAACCTCTAATATGTGTTTTCTGGACTTGGATCTGGGCCAAAAAGAGGTTCAGAAATCGCTGGGGGCATTTTCTGCAGTTTCTGTACGTGGCGTCTGTCACACGTCCGCGTAGGTCACGCGGTCGCGTCATCTGGGAGTTTTCCTTGTCACGCGTTCGCTTCAATCACGCATATGCGTCATTTGCGTTCTGCTCAAGGCACGCATCCGCGACAGTCACGCGTTCGCGTCGCTGCCTTTTTCTCCAAGACTCCATTTTTGTGCTTTCTTTCCATTTTTGTATGTTTTCTTTCTGTCCTCTAAGCCATTCTTGCCTTAGGAGATCTGAAAATACTTAACACACAAATCACGACATCGAGTGGTAATAAAGGGAAATTAAAATTAATATTTTTAAAGCATAGGAAACATGTTTTTCACATATATCACATAATAAGGAAGGGAAAGTAAAACCATGAAATTTACATGAATAAGTGAGTGAAGGATTGAATAAATCACTTAAATTGAGTGCAAAATACATCATAAAATATGGGTTTATCAACCTCCCCACACTTAAACAATAACATGTCCTCATGCTAAATCCAAGTGAAAGGGTAAAGTTAGAATGGTGGAATTTCATGCAATGCATTCTATTCTAAATGCAAACTACCTAAATGAGTCATGCAATTCTAATTATTATCCACTTATATATAAAGCTTAAATATGGTTAAATTAATTCATATCCTCAAGGAATCACATATGTATAGCCAGACCCTAGATAATGTTAAAGATTTTTACAATTGAGATGGGTAAAAGTATTTCACAAACTTGCAAGGCAATTAACAATTAAGCAGAGATATATGGTGATGAGCTATTGAACTCTCACTGGATTTTTTGTTTACTCTCTAGTCACTCAGTGTTTATTGGGTTAATCACTCTATTCTTCTTTTTATCCTTGCTTTCTAAAACCTTGTTCTTCATCTAACCAATCAACAACTATGGAATACAGACATACAAAAATCATGAGGTATTTTTCAAGGTTGTAATGGAGCCAAGTTAAAGGTAATGGTATATGTATAAGGCTAAGTGAGCTAACAAAGTGAATCCTTGATTAGTCTAAGATCTCACCTAACATACATACTTTATATAATTTAAAGTTCCTTTACCTATTTACCCAAATTTTCCCACTTTGTATTACAAGCTCATGCATTAATTTTAATTTTGAAATTTTGTCCCATGTGCATTGATTCCTTTTTTATTTTGCACTTGGGGAATTTTTGTATCCCCTTATTTGAGTACTGAAAATATAAAATTATATATTTTTTATTTTTATTTTTATTTTTATTTTTATTTTTATTTTGTTTACACATGGTAATTTAGTTACTTTGATTTCACATGAGCATGCTTCCCAAATTTCTGAAGTAACTTATTCATTTTAAATCCCTACTTTGTTTCTATCACCCCATGTTCCCATAAAATTCCCCATACTTAAATTGTACACAATATCTATCTTAAGCTAACCAAGGATTCAACTTGGGATTTTTATTTTGTTTTTCTGCTTAAGGCTAATAATGTGGTTATAGAACAAGAAGGGATTAAAAAGCTCAAGGGGGCTAACAAGGGTGATGTAAAAGGTAGGCTAAATTGGGATAAGTGAGAAAAAATTCAAATGATGGCCTCAATAATCTCTTGGTATGTATCTATATTCTATATTGGACATATAGATTAAAATAAAGAAAAGAACATCAGAATAAAAAAGAAGGGCAAAACACACAGGAATGAAATTTATGGTTTGAATGTAACCATACAATTAAGCTCAAAACTCACAAGCTGTGTGTTCTCCAGCTCAAAAACCATATATCAGTTATGTATGTCATGCAAGTAGAAACTCAGAGTTTCCATTCAACTCAATGTAAATCTTAGGGTGGCCTTTAAAATCTTAGTGTTCCTCCTTGATGAAATGTTGTTAACTAACTAACATGTAATGCTATATATACAAGGTGTGTGGATTGTTTTAATTTACTAAAGTTTCTAGTTTACTCCTTTTTATTTTCAATTAAACCAAACTAATATGTGCTAAAAGGGTAATCTATACTAATTAATCCACATATTCTGTAACTAATAAGTTTAAAATTGCAAACTAAACTAAATGCCTAAGATATAAACTAAAGTGCAAAATGCGGAAATAAAGTAAAAATACAGCAAAAGAACAATGTGCAAGTGCTAAAAAATAAAAATACAGAAAAATAAACAAAATAAGATAGAAGAGTCTGTAGTGGTTCACCAAAAAAATAAGCCAGGGATGGCGACCTCGCCACACTTAAAATATAGCATCGTCCTCGATGCTCACTCAAGCTGGGTGTGAAGAAGCGTCATCACCGGAAGGATGTGCTGCTGGTGTCTCTGTGGTAGCCTGGGGTTCTGCAATCTCTATGAGGGCAGTGGGATCGGTTTGATGCAGTGGAGGCTCTGACTGTAGAGGAATCTCTGGGTCTGCGGCCTGGATCTGGTGTGGCTCCTCATGCTGTGGCACAGCCTGCTCTGGTCCTGCCTGCTCAGCCTGGGCATGTGTCTCCGCCTCATGGTTGCTCGCCTCCTTCTATGATGGCTCTGATGGTGTGTCAGGCTCAGAGGAAATGTCATGGTGGCCAGTGCGGAGCAAAAACTTTAAATGCTCAGAGCGTCGCTTGTTGCGACGCTCAGATTTTTCATATCACCGCTGGTTGCGGCGCTCCATCTGGTCTAGCTGCTGAAAAAGGCGGTGCACTAGGTGGTAAATGGGCTCTGAGGTAGGTGGAGGTGCAGTGGTGGTAGCTCGTGCAGCAGTGAATGAAGAAAGGGTAGCTGAAGGTGTGGCTGTCTGATAAACCACTATTTTATGGTTTATCTTGTGCTCAATTGAGTGATTTTTATCAACTCTTTACCCACTTATTCATACTATTTGCATGGTTTTACATTCTCCTTCCTGATTTTGTGCTATGATTGAAAACATGCTTCTTTGGCCTTATATTTGCTAATATTAATCCTCTCTTATTACCATTAGATGCCTTGATATGTGTGTTAACTGTTTTCAGAGATTACAGGGCAGGAAAGGCTTGGAGGATGGAAAGGAAGCATGCAAAAGTGGAAGGAATACAAGAAGTTGAAGGAACTGCAAAGCTGTCAGCCTGACCCTCTCGTACTAAAATGGTCATAACTTGAGCTATAGAGGTCCAAATGACGCGGTTCTAGTTGCATTGAAAAGCTAACGTCCGGGCCTTCGATTTGATATATAATATATCATAGTTGCCCTGACGCTAGACGACGCGAACGCGCGCTCCACGCGGACGCGTCGCAGTGACGAAAATCAGCGTGGCAGATTTCTTCTCCAGCAATTTCTGGGCTGTTTTCGACCCATTTTCGGCCCAGAAAACACAGATTAGAGGCTATAAAGTGGGAAAATCCATTCATTCATAATCATCAGCTCATAATTCATAATTTTTAGTTTTAGATGTAGCTTTTAGAGAGAGAGGCTCTCTCCTTTCTCTTAGGATTAGGATTTCTACTTTTATGCTATTGAGTTGGATATTACTACCTCCATTGAGGACTTTATTATTCTAGTTTGTTTTCTATTTCCTTACTCTTTTATATCTTTAATCCTTATTCAGAGTTACAATTGGAAAGCTTTTATGATATTATTAATGCAAAGAGTATTTTTCTATTTACCCCATTATTTGTTTGAATATCCTCAAGTATTTATTTAGTCATTTATTATATGAAATTGGCATCCATGTCAACAGAGTAGGTTCCCAACTTGATTTTGGAGTTGATTAATATTTAAAGACCCTTGAGTTGGAAGACTCAAGAGCTAATTGTGATTGGCTCTCTGGCCACTAACGCTAATCCAAACACAGGGGTGAGGATTAGGACTTGTGAATAGAAGTTGGCTCCCAACTTGATTTTCCTTTATTTAGTAAAGGATAACTAAGTAGAACAACAACCAATTACCAGTACACTTGGAAAATCCAACAAGGATAGAACTTCCAATTAATCTTTTCCGGGTCAAGGCTTTTAATTTAATTACATAAAATTTATTATTTATTTTTATTGCTTTAGTTTATAATTATATCTGTGCCCATTGCCCAAACTCCAAATTCCCCAGAAAATCCGTAACCAATAATAACACACCTCCCTGCAATTCCTTGAGAAGACGACCCGAGGTTTAAATACTTCGATTATCAATTTTATTGTGTTTGCTTAAGTGACAAACAAAACTTTTGTAAAGAAGGAATTCTTGTCGGTCTAGAAGCTATACTTACAACGCGAATCTATCTGCAAAAATTCTAGATCGCGCGAGAGTTTCGCTCTTTCAAAATGGCGCCGTTGCCGGGGAATTGCAAACGTGTGCCTTATTATTGGTTATTGTAAATATTTTTCAAAAAAAATTCAGATTTTTATTTTAAAATTTTTATCTTATCTTATCTTGTTTTCCAAAATTCAAATCTTTTTCAAAAATCATATCTTTTTCAAAAATCTTATATTATCTTATTTCAAATTCAAATTTCAAATTTCAAATCTTTTCTCTTATTTATTTTATTTTATTTTATTTTCCATTGCTTGTTTATTTATTTTTATTTTTAATTTTTATTAGTTACTATGAGTTCTCACCCCCGTCGCTTTGAGTTTGGTTCCAATTTTGTTGCAAGAAATGGAAATTATAACAGGAACATGCATCAAGGTCAAAACAATCAGAGATGGAAGGAGCCACAAGGATCTGATCAACCCTTTCGGCAACATCACCTTCCAAGATACCATGGACAACGACCATCCTACAATGCATGCCAAGACAATAGATATGGTGGACCCCCTTGTAGTTACCAGCAAGCTCCATCATATGCCAATGAACCACCTCCTCAAAATAACTTTGGACCACCATACTCACAAGCCCCTTACAACCAAACACCTCCAGACGACCCTAACCCATATCCACCCCAACTCCAATCCAATTACTCCCCAGAACCACCACCTCAATATTCACCATCTCCATATCCTTGTCAAGAAGAACCACCTCCGTATTATGAGTCCTCTCTCCCAACCAATGAACCCTCATATCCACCCCAACCTCCAATCGATGATAGACTTCATGTTATTCTTCAAGGGCAAGCAAAGATGCAAAGGAGTATACTGAAACTCACGACTGCCTTAATCGAGGTAGTAAATATATTAGCTTTTTGACATCTGAGCACTCAAAGAACTCCCATGGCTACATGTGGAGATTCAAAAGAAGAGAAAAGCATGAAGGAGACACTAGAAACTTCGGTGGACAATGAGAAACATGGCTTTGTATTGGAACAAGTGGAGGAAGCCATAATAGTTGCAGAAGAAGAAGTGGTTGAAGACTTGGGAGATGCTGAACCTCCATAGGAAAGTCAAGACATAGAGCCTCCTTCCAAGACGGTTGCATTTGATGTTGAGGAGGGTGTACAACCTCCAAGGCATATCAT
This sequence comes from Arachis ipaensis, assembly GCF_000816755.2. NCBI lineage: Eukaryota > Viridiplantae > Streptophyta > Magnoliopsida > Fabales > Fabaceae > Arachis > Arachis ipaensis. The sequence continues at coordinate 40,261,532 of NC_029790.2, forward strand.
AGTCAAAGACTTGGAAGAGCTTGGTCAAGAGATGAAGATTATAGAAGAAGAAGCACAGCCTCCCATGCCCTTGGTGAGCAATGAAGAAGAGATTGAATTGGAAGAAAGCTACCAAGAAGAAGAGGTTGATATTGAAGATACTTGCAAAGAGGTGGAAGTTGTCAGAGAAGAGCACAAGGGAGTGGAGGTTGCAAATTCGTTAGAAATACCTCCCCCTAAGTTGCCATCATCCTTCACAACATTCAAGTGGGTTAAATTCATATCCCTTAGCTTTCTAATTTCACTTGAATATGGGCTACTAGTGAAGGATGGTCAACTTAGAGCTCTTTGTGGCATTAAGAGTAAGAGAAAGATAGTTAGTGGTTGGAGTTGTCAAGCAAGGTTCAACATGGTTGTGTGCTCAAAGTTTAAATGCAATGGTTGGTATAAAGCTCAACTGAATGGGTCTGGAAAGTTATTTGGCCGCTTTAGTGAGAATTCAGATTGCTTGCTACCCGGATGGAATTATAATGATCAACAAGAAGACGGGTGCAAAAGCAAGATTTGGGACCCCGGAATTCATTCTGGCAATCAACACTCTTTGGGCCTTGTCACTTGCTTTAACTTACTTGAAGACTTTCTGCGCCTAGTTTGGGACCCCGGAGGCCATTGGAATCACAAACATTGGTGGAAATTCCTAGATGAGTTCAAGCACAAGCCACCATAACAAAGGACTCTCCAAAGGTCCAACTTAAGGACAATAACTAAAAGTGCTAGGTGGGAGACAACCCACCATGGTATGATCGTTCCTTTTTCATTTTTTATTTAGTTTTATTTGTTTTCGAGTTTTATTTTATTTTATTGTATTGAACCTGGAATCATGCATAGCATTCATATTAAGCATTGCATTCTGCATACTGCATTAAAAAAAATGGCACGCGATGCGACAGCGTTGCCGACACGTCCGCGTCACCAGTGCATTGGGAAGAAAAGAAGATTGAATAGAGAGTCACGTGAAAGCGTGGCTGGAGGCGTGCCTTTGGCACAAATTGATCCACGCGACCGCGTCGCTGACGCGTCCACGTCATGTGGGAAAAATGCCTCCCACGCGTCCGCGTCACCCACGCGAACGCGTGGCCCTGTGAAATCGACGTAAATGGGTGTATGGCAGCAAGTTAGGCTGGAATGGGGCTGGAATGGTGCTAGAAGCACAAGCCTTACCACGCGAATGCGTGCCCCACGCGAACGCGTGCCCCACGCGTCCGCGTCGTTTTGCAAATATGGCCATCCACGCGATCGCGTCAACCACGCGACCGCGTTACCCAAAAATTTGGCAAAAAGAGTTTCAAACAGAGAGTTGCGCGAACGCAAGGCTGCACTCGTGCCAATCGCACAAATCAGGTCACGCGATCGCGTGACCCACGCGTCTGCGTCACCTGACCTTATCGCGCACCACGCGACCGCGTCACTCATGCGTCCGCGTCGCCCGCGTCACACAACTTATCCTGATCAGCGCCAAAAATCTTATCTTTTCTTCCCCAATCCTAATTTTTCCTCCCTCCATTTCTTCCTTACTTCTTCTTCCCTTCTTTCCCTTCTCATTCTTCTTATTTTTCTTTTTATTTTATTTTAATTTATTTGCATACTTTCATTCATTGCATTATTTTCATTGGTGTTAGAAATTTATTTGGGTCATTATTTTCTTTATTTTTGTGGATTATTAAAGGAATTGTTTGACATTATATATTACTTTTTAAAGGGTTGCTTGCATGTTCAATTTAATACTTTCAATAGCTTATTTACCATGCTTGCTATGTGTTTGTGAAAAAGCCCATATGGCATTGTGCACTATTTTTAGATTTCTTTTATTCTACTACTCTAAATGCTTGCTTTTCACAAAACCTTTTTTATATTATATTATTTAAATATAATTGTAATTACAAACATGTTGTTAGTTTGAAAGACCTGGTAATCTAACTTGGACATTGAATGCTTGATCTATGCTACTCATGCCTTTGCCAGCATGCCAATAAACATCTTGCATTTAATTGTCATTACATGCACTTGCTATATTTCCATTGATGAACTTTTCACATGTAGTCATGACCATATGTTAACGTCATTCTTCTTTATTGTGCATTGATTACCAACTTTCCCACTCTCTTCCTTGCTCTAACCCTTAGCTTTAAAAGTTATTTTCTTTTTCCCTTTTCAGGATGGCCACCAAGAAGGGTAAAGAGAAAGCTACTCCCAAACCACTGGCAAGGAAAGGAACAAAAAGAGCCCCAGCTGAGGAACCACAACCCCCGTCCACTTGTACATCTTAGCATGCACCGAGGACGGTGCAACCTTTAAGTGTGGGGAGGTCGATACCGATCTTCGTGGGTTAGTACCTTCTTGTCTCAACACCAATATTTTATTTTCTTTGTTTGTTGATTATTGCATTTGCATGTTTGATTGCATATTTTCTTGATTTTGTGCATATTTTACCACTGCTTGGTTAAAGTAATATTTTCTTTTTCAAGAAATTTTTTTTAGAGTATTTCACTAATTTAAATTAAAACTTTTTATTAAACTTGTTTGAAGAAATATTATTTTGGAACATGGTTTAGAGCTCCAGCACACAAAACTTGTGAGATTTTGAGCCTATTTGATTGGTTGCATTTTATCAACCAATAATTTATTTTTAGTGTGTGTTTTCCTCTCTAAAATTGTGATCTTTGTCTTGCTTAATTCTATATTTTCATGGTTTGATGTATGCATGCACTTATATGATTGAGGCCTTTATTTCACTAAGCTTACATACCCATATGGCCTTAACCTTTCATTATCCTTTGCAAACCAATGTTGAGCCTATTATACCCCTTTGTTCTTTACTTTAGCACATCATTAACTCGTGGTTGTAGTTGTGTTGAAAAGCTAACATCCGGGGCTTCGATTTGATATATAATATACCATAGTTGCCCTGATGCTAGGCGACGCAAATGCGCTCTCTACGCGGACGTGTCGCAGTGACGAAAATCAGCGTGGCAGATTTCTTCTCCAGCGATTTTTGGGCTGTTTTCGACCCAGTTTTCGGCCCAGAAAACACAGATTAGAGGCTATAAAGTGGGAGAATCCATTCATTCATAATCATCAGCTCATAATTCATAATTTTTAGTTTTAGATGTAGCTTTTAGAGAGAGAGAGGCTCTCTCGTCTCTCTTAGGATTAGGATTTCTACTTTTATGCTGTTGAGTTAGATATTACTACCTCCATTGAGGACTTTATTATTCTAGTTTGTTTTCTATTTTCTTACTCTTTTATATCTTTAATCCTTATTCAGAGTTACAATTAGAAAGCTTTTATGACATTATTAATGGAAAGAGTATTTTTCTATTTACCCCATTATTTGTTTGATTATTCTCAAGTATTTATTTAGTTATTTATTATATGAAATTGGTATCCATGTCAATGGAGTAGGTTCCCAACTTGATTTTGGAGTTGATTAATATTTGGAGACCCTTGAGTTGGAAGACTCAAGAGTTAATTGTGATTGGCTCTCTGGCCACTAACGCTAATCCAAACACAGGGGTGAGGATTAGAACTTGTGAATAGAAGTTGGCTCCCAACTTGATTTTCCTTTATTTAGTAAAGGATAACTAAGTAGAACAACAACCAATTACCATTACACTTGGAAAATCCAACAAGGATAGAACTTCCAATTAATCTTCTCCGGGTCAAGGCTTTTAATTTAATTACATAAAATTTCTTATTTATTTTTATTGCTTTAATTTATAATTATATCTGTGCCCATTGCCCAAACTCCAAATTCCCCAGAAAACCCATAACCAATAATAACACACCTTCCTGCAATTCCTTGAGAAGACGACCCGAGGTTTAAATACTTCGGTTATTAATTTTATTGGGTTTGCTTAAGTGACAAACAAAACTTTTGTAAAGAAGGAATTCTTGTCGGTCTAGAAGCTATACTTACAACGCGAATTTATCTGCAAAAATTCTAGATCGCGCGAGAGTTTCACTCTTTCACTGTCTCATCAAAAGCGGTGAGGAAAGGGGGTCTGTAGCCTAAAGCCTGAAACTTCTTGCTGTGAGGAATGATCTTCTTGCCGTCTGCAGCAGTCGGCTTCGCATCAGCCAGCTCCCAAGGCACGTCAGCTCGGCGGCCTAGCTGGGTGATCAGATAAGGGAAAGGAAGGGTGCCTCTGACATGGACCCTGGCCATGTAATGCCTAATGAAATGTGGAAGATACAAGTCCTTACCCTCCATCACACACCAGATGAGGGTGATCATAGCAGCGGGCAGCTCAGTCTCATGAGTGCTCGGCATCACATAGTTGCTCAGAATCTGGTGCCAGAGCCGAGCCTCATCATTCAGGTAAATCAGCTTGATTCCCTTAGGTATTGCTGTATTCTTTCCCATGACCCATGGGACAGTAGGATCAAGGGCTATTTTCTGCTTGACATTATCCCAGTCAAATCTCATAAATCACATATCCTCTTCAGCCTTTTGGTAACTGTCAGGCTGATCTGACTTAGGCTGAAGGTGGAGGATATCCTCAATAGCTTCCTCAGTGACCAAAATCTGTTTTCCTCTGAGGTGCACTACATCCAGGGAAGTCTTGAAATAGTTATAGTAAAACTCTCTGACCTAGGAAGTGTTGACCTCTGTCAAGTTTCTTTCCAAGAAGAACCAGCCTCTCTGTTTTATCTGTTTGGAGGTGTACTGCTATAGTTCTTCTAGAATTTTTAAAGTTCTTTTCAGGTATAGGTTCCTGGAAGTGGCAAACACTGGGTACTTCAGCTCACAGTATTTGTTTGCAAATTTTACCGGGTCAGCTGCAGGTACCAACTGGTCAGTCTTTTCCTGCGCGGTAAAGTTCTTTTCTCGCCAGGAATCATCATGCAAGATGTCGAGGATGGTCATAGAGGATTCGCCTTTTTCCTCTTGCCAGTGGTTGCTTTGCCTTTTCCTTTACGCTGAGGGTCAGACATCCTAAAAAGCAAAAATTCCAGGATATAATTGAAGAACAAAAGCAGGAAAACAAGTAGGCGAATAAAATAATAGCAATATGAGCACATAGTGGCAAAAGAGCAGTAGAATTATGAAATGAGTTAAATATATGTGCATTATGGACTGTGTTTGAGTTAAAAATTTGAGATGAAAAATCACAATCTAAAATATATTATAAGTAGAATACATGTTAATTAGGAAAAACAATAATCATGCCTTGAGTTAGAAAGTTAAACTAGTTAGTTAAAAAGCAAAAAGAGAAGTTAAAAACTTAAAAGTGGGTAATAGGTGAAAAGGAAGTTAGAAAGTGAAAGCAGTGAGTTAGTAAAAAGGAAGTTAAAGTAGGGGGCATGATAAGGGTTTCCTAGTTAACAATAAATTTCACAAGTGTAAAGAATAATCAACTCATAGTCAAGCAAGGATATCAGGTTATTGATGATAATTCATATAGATACCAGAGTAGCTAAATTAAAATAAAATCATCAATAATGCAAGTTATTAACCAGGGAATCGAAAGGAATAAGAATGCGAGCCCGTGCATTCATTAATTGGTTTGCAAAATGCAAAAATGCCAAAACCAATACATGAATGAAAATGAAACAATTTGCAGAAAATTGGGCAGCATTCCGGCTAAAATTGGATGTTCCCGGGTAATAAACAGCAAAAAAAATTAGTTCATATAAATTTAAATAAAGCTGCAAATAGACATAAATAACATGAACATGAAAGAGCAGTGTAGCAGCAGCAAGAAACATGGAAGAACAATATATGAACAATATGATCATCACAGTAAAATCAGAATTGCAAAATAGATACAACAAGTAGCAAGAACGGCGCAATTATCAAGCCTAAATCCACTAACCACATCCTAGCTACCTAACCACCTAAAATCCACTACAAACATGCATCTCTAACTATCCTATTCTGAACAAAAATTGAAAAACTAACTAAGGAATTGAAAAGAGGAATCGCAGTATGGCAGAACCTGGTGTGTAGAAGTACAAATGTATGGAACAGAGATGAGGGCAGAGAGGTGGTGGTGGTGACGTGGTGGCGCTAGGAGGGAGCACGGCGGCACGGTGGTGGAGCAGGGGCGGGGTGTTGGGTTAGGGTTGGGCGAGGGGTGAAGGAAGGAAGGAAGAAGTGGGCAAGGGTGGTAATGCTGTGGTGGTGGTCGGTGGTGGGAGGCGGCGGTCTAAGGTTGGCCGCGGTGGGGGGAGGGGGGGCAGTGGCAGAAGAGGGTGGCGGTGGGTGAAAGGGGTGGACGATAGTGGTGGAGGAAAAAGAGTAAGAAGAGAAGGAGAGAGGGTGGGTTTCGGTGGTGGGGTGCGGTGGTGGCTTGGCGGCATGGTGGTCGGAGTGGTGGTGGTTGGGTAGCATAGGAGGGAGGGTTTACAGAGAAGAGAAGAAGAAGGGGGGGGTATGGGGGCGCGACGGGTAGGGTTTCGCGTGAAGGGGGTTAGTATATTTGAATCCACGCAAACGCGTGGAGCACGCGATCGCGTGACTAGGGTGAAATGGGTTTGACGCGGTCGCATGATTGACGCAATCGCGTGGGTTAGGTAAAAGATGGGTGACACGGACGCATGAGGCATGTGACCGCGTCGCTAAAATTTGTGCTAGACACACACTTCCAGCATCGTTTCAGCGTAACTCTCTGTCTCCATTTAGGGGGCCATAATCTCCACGCGACGCGGACGCGTTGCTCATGCTTTTGTGTGGGATGAGTGTTTTGCAAATGACGCGTTCACGTTAGGGACGCAAACGCGTGGGCCGTTTTGTGCTAAACGCACACCAGCCGCATGATTCCAGCCCAGCTTTCTGGGCGTTGGATCTTTACGCCGATTTCCTTCTCACGCCCACGCGTGGCCTACGCGCTCGCGTGGGGTGATCTCTTTTTTTTTTTGAATTATGCAATTATGCAGTATGCAATGCTAATGTAAGTGCTACGAATAATATCCAGGTTCAATGAAAATAATATAATATAAAAACAAACAAAATGAAATAAAATTGAAACAGGAACGATCATACCATGGTGGGTTGTCTCCCACCTAGCACTTTTAGTTAAAGTCCTTAAGTTGGACATTTGATGAGCTTCCTGTTATGGTGGCTTGTGCTTAAATTCATCCAGAAATCTCCACCAATGTTTGGAATGCCAACAGCCTCCGGGGTCCCAATCTAGGCATGTAAAGCTTTTGAGTAGCTTCAAACAGATTCTCAGGCTCCCGGGGTGACAAATGTCAGAATAGATTCTAGGATCCCAAACTTTGCTTTTAAATCCGCCTTTGTCTTGATCTATATTCTTTCATCCGGGCGGTTTAGAAATTGTATTCTCACCAAGATGACCAAACGCCTTCCGAGACCTATTCAATTGAACTTGATACGAATCCGTGCACTTCGAATTGAAGTGCAGAACCTTATTGAATCTTGCACACCAGCTCTGAGTACGAGCCATTTCCTTCTTACTCTTAAAGCCGCAGAGAGCTCTAAGCTAGCCATCTGTTTCAAGCAAACCATGTTCAAGTGGAAAAGTAAAGATAAAGGTTAAGGATTGTACCCACTTGAAGCTTGTATTAGGTGGTAATTGCCTTGGGATAGGTGTTTCCAGTGGTTCTGTAAGCTTTACTCCCTTGTATTCTTCTGTGAATTCCTCCACTTCTTTGCAAAATTCTTCAACTGCAACTGCGTCTTGATAAAAGCTTTCTATGTCTTCCTCGTCACTCAAATCATAAGTTGGAGGTTGAGAGAAATCTACTTCGACATCATCTTCGTATTCACTTGGATAAAGTTCTTCAGGCTCAAGGAGTTCAGTTGCAGATGCAAGTTCATGACTAGGAGAGCTTGATTCATGATCATCACTGCCTAAGGAATCAATTTCTTGGTCTGTTCCGTCCAATTTTTCACAAGGTATATGCCTTGGAGGTTGTGCACTATCCTCCTTGGCATCAAATTCGAACTGCTCGGCGGAATCCTTTACAGTTCTCGATTCCCATGGAGGTTCAGCATCTCCTAAATCTTCAACCACTTCTTCCTCTACAACTATTATGGCTTCCTCCACTTGTTCCAATACAAAGCCATGCTCCTCATTGTCCACCGAAGTTTCTAGTGTCTCCTTCATGCTTCGCTCTTCTTTTGATTCTCCACATGTAGCCATGGGAGTACTTTGAGTTCTCAGATGTTGAGAAGCTAATTTATTTACTACCTCGGTTAAGGCAGTCGCGAGTTCCAGTACATCCCTTTGCATCTTTGCTTGCCCTTGAAGAAGACCACGAAGGATGTCATCCATTGGAGATTGGGGTGGATATGAGAGTTCATTATTTTGGAGAAAAGGTTCATAATAGGAAGGTGGTTCTTCTTGATAAGGATATGAAGATAGTGAATATTGAGGTGGTAGTTCTGGGTGTGGTTCATATGGTGGTTGGTGTGGCGGATATATGTTAGGGTCATATGGTGGTGTTTGGTGGTAAGGGGCTTGTGAGTATGGTGGTTCAAAGTTGTGTTGAGGAGATGGTTCATAAGCATATGGCAGGGCTTGTTGGTAACTACAAGGGGACCCACCATAGTCATCATTTTGGTATGCATCACATAATGGTTGTTGGTTATAGTTCATTGGAGGGGGTTGTTGCCAAGAGGGTTGATCAAATCCTTGTGGCTCCTCCCATCTTTGATTCTTCTAACCTTGATGCCTATTTTCATTATAGTTTCCATTCCTTACAACAACATTGGAACCAAACTTAAAGCGATGGGGGTGAAAACTCATAATAGCAAATAAAAATTAAAAACGAAAATAAAAAAATTTAAATTAAATGGTTATTGAAATTTAAATTTTTTAATTTGAAAATTAAATTTTGAATTTTGAATTTTGAAATTTTGAAATTTGAAATTTGAAATTTGAATTTGAAATTTTGAATTTTGAATTTTGAATTTTAAATTTTGAATTTTGAATTTTGAAAAAGTCAACAATATAAGATAAAGATTTGAAAAAGATTTAAATTTTGAAAATGTTTGATTTTTAAAATTTTAAATTTAAATTTTGAAATTTGAATTTTGAATTTTAGAATTTAATTGAAATTTGAAATTTGAATTTGAAATAAGATAAGATAAGATTTTGAAAAAGATATGATTTTTGAAAAAAAGATTTGAATTTTGAAATTTAAAACTAAGATAGGATAAGATAAAAATTTTAAAATAGAAATCTGAAATTTTTTTTATAACTAAATAAAAACCAATAACCTCTTAATTTACAAAAAAGCAAAAATAAAAACAAAAATAAAAAAAATAAAAAAGCAAATATTTATAATAACCAATAATAAGGCACACGTTTGCAATTCCCCGGCAACGGCGCCAAAAATTGACGTGGCGGAAATTGGCGAGTTAAGAAATTATTATAAGAGATACGTTGCAAGTACAGTTCTTAACCAACAAAAATCCGCTTATCAATTTAGAAGGGTTGTCACAAAATTAGAATTAAAATACTGGGAGTATGAATCCCAGGTCGTCTCCCAACGAGTTTCAGAAAGATGTGCTATTTTATTAATCAGATGTTTTCAAAAACGGTTTTGAGTTTGATAACAGGAAATTAAATCAGAGAATTTATGTAATTTAAATGAAAATCTTGACCATGAGTAGATTAGTCGGAAAGCCTATCCTTGTTGGAGTTCTCCCAAGATTAATTGAAGGTTGTTCTGCTTAGTTATCCTTTACCAGGTAGAGGAAAATCAAGCAAGTTGGAAGTCTATTTCTATTCACAAGTTCTAATCCTCTCCCTTCGGAAGGATTAGTGTCAGTGACTAGAGGGCGATCCAACAATGAACCCAATTACAATTCTATTCTTGAGCATTCCAACTCAAGGTTCTCCTTTCAATCAACTCCCAATCAAGTTATGGAACTACTCGCTCATTAGGAATGTAGACTTCACAAAATAAGAAGGGGAAATAAAGAAAGACATGATAAATAATAATAAAAAAGATCAATTAAAAATAAAAATGGTTCTTGTATTAATAAATTCTAAAAATAATCCAATAGTAATTCTGAATAAATTAAGGATATGAAAGAGTAAGTGACAAGTAAGGAAAACAAACTAGAATAATGAAGTCTTGGCGGAGGTAATAACTCTTCTCAATATCCCAATCCAAAAAGCAATAAAAACAAAATCCTAAGAACTATGAATGTGTAGAGAGAAAACCTAGAGGAGGAGTAAAAATTAGATCTAAAACTAAAAATTATGCGGAATGAATGTCTCTCTCGTCTCTGCATGTTCCCTGGCTCTAATATGCTTTTCTGGGCTGAAAATTGGGTCAAAACATGGCCCAAAATCGCCCCCAGCGAATTCTGCAAATTTTGCAGATCGCGCACGTCACGCGATCGTGTCATCCATGCGTTCGCGTCATCCAGCGTTTTGCCTTGCCACGCGTGCGCGTCGTCCACGCATTCGCGTCACTTGTGCAGTTTCCAATCCATGCGTTCGCGTCAGGCGCGCGAGCGCGTCACTTCTCGCTGGTCATCTCCTCAATTTCTTGTGTTCCTTCCATTTTTGCAAGCCTCCTCTCCAATTTCCAAGTCATTCATGCCCTAAAAAAAACCTGAAACACTTAACACACGGATCACGGCATCGAATGGAATAAAGGAGAATTAAAATACATAATTAAAAGTCTCTAGGAAGTAAGTTTTCAACCATGGAGTAATTTTGGGAAGGAATTATAAATACATGCTAATCATATGAATAAGTGGGTAAAGATTTGATAAAACCACACAATTAAACACAATATAAACCATAAAATAATGGTTTATCAACCTCCCCACACTTAAACATTAGCATGTCCTCATGCTTAGTTGAAAGGGATAAAATAAATGAGTAGGAACATGTAAAGCTCATGCAATGCAATGTAACCTATACATATGAATGCAACTATATGATTCTTGTCCACTTGGTTAAAAGTAAATAAGCTCTTCAAGACAATCACAAATCGAATTCCACTAATTCAATTCTTATACAGTAAGAACAGATAAAAATGCAAGAAGGTAGCTCATGAAAGCAAAGAACATAGAATTTAAGCATTGAACCCTCACTGATGATGTATGTGCACTCTAGTCTCTCTAGTGTATAGGGTAATCACTCTATCCTTTTCTAATCATGCTTTATAATTTTTGTTCTTCACCTAACCAATCAACAATATTTAATGTACCAATGCAAACATCATGAGGTCTTTTCAAGGTTGTAACGGGGCTAAGGCAAAGGTAAGGGTATATATGGCTAAGTAAGCTTATAAATTAAATCTTTAATTAACCTAAGCTTTCACCTAACACAGATATGTATATTCTATATAACTTTAAATTTCATACCTAGCTACCCAAAAATTTCCCTTTCATATTCCATTCTCATGTATCAACTTTATTTTAATTTTATCATATCTGTATTGATCTTTGAAATTTAACTTAGCATTGGGGTAATTTTGTCCCCTTATTTATTTATTGAATTTTTTTTTGGATTTTTTTTTAAATAAAAATAGACATAGCTTATCAATGCACATAGATTTTTAATTTTCTTTTATAGTTTCACATGAGTAGGTACCCAAATTCCCATTATATTATCATGACACATTCCCTTATTACCTTTTGTTCCCACAATCTTCCCATACTCAATTAACACACAATTCTATCTCAAGCTAACCAAAGATTCAATTGGAATATATAATTGTTTTTCCGCTTAAGTTTAGTAATGTGGTAAAATACAGAACAAATGGGATTTAAAGGCTCAAAGTGGCTAACAAAGGTAGCTTAATTGGGATAAGTGAGCTAAACAAATAATGGCCTCAATCATATGCAAGCATATAAATATATTAAACATTGGACATATAGGATGAAACAAAATATAGATTACAATCATAGAGAAGTAAACACACAAAAATGAAATATTTATGGTTAAATAATGTAACCATGTAATTAAGCTCAAATCTTATGGGTTGTGTGTGTTCTTAGCTTTTTGAAACTATGTTCCAAATACAAATTCAAGCAAATTTAACATAAAAGTTTTGATTAAAATTAGTGAAATTTTTGTTTTTAAAAAAATAGGGTCTTAGAAGAAACTTATTATCTTTTCAATCAAGTAGAACATGCATGCAACTAACCTATTACTATGCAATTTATCCGATTCTACAAAAGAAAAACTAACTAAATATCCTATTTTATTGGTGTTAAGGAAGAGAAATTACCTCCGAAAGTCAGGTACTGACCGACCTTCCTACACTTAAGGCTTTGCACCGTCCTCGGTGCTATCTGTCAGGAATAGAGGGGGGCTGGTAGCAGTGTTTCCACAGTCGGGACTGTCATGGCTCCCTGTGCTGATAAAGGAAGTGGAGTCTGGGGTGTCTGGGTCTTTGTAGTTTCGCATAAGTAGCTCCTTGAGGTATGTGAATCGGCGCTTGTTACGGCACTCTCGTAGCTTTACTTTGTGTTCCTACCGATCCAACCTTTCAAGGATCTGATGGAGCAGTTGGTTTGTTGTGGGTGCTTATGATGTTGAAGGAGGAATGTCTTCAGCCGGTTCAGTAGGTTGGCTTGTAGTGGCTGCTGGAGGTCTGATATATTTTCCGTTAGGGACGTATTGATCATCCCGTGGAAGCATGGCTTTGGTGTCTCCAGCTCTGTAGGAGACTCCGGCTACTGAGACGAGATCTGAAACCAAGGCGGGAAAAGGTTAGTTGCCCGCAATTCGTACATGTCCCATGGCAGTCTGGATGTGTCTTGGTAGGTTTAGAGGCTGGCCTGTAAGGATGCACCATAGTAAAACAGCAATGTCTGCAGTGAAGGAGGGATGATCTGTGCCCATACGCGAGCCTCCATGGTATGTGCAAAAGATGATATTCCCTTAGGACGGGAATGATGGTATCCGTAGATTCATCTGCTGCCAGGTTGTGCGATAACTCTGAGAACAGCGTCCCAGTCGAATTGGTATGTTTGGCGCTTGAGTGAAGCTTCTTGAAATGCGTCCAGTCCTTCTGGAGTAGGGGGAGATCTAGAGCTCGTTGAATGGCCTCTTCTATAATGGGGACTTGCTTCTGATGGACATAGACAGACTGCAGGGTTGGCAGGTGGAAATTAGAGTAGAACTCGACTACCCAAGAAAGATTAACCTGCCGTGGCTGTCTCTGTAGGAATCCCCATTGTCGTCGCTCAATTCGCGGTTCAACAAATTCAGCAATACGGGTCGGGAGGATAAGAAGGTATTCGTTGTTGTAACTCCTTTCTGCCAGTATGGGGAACATCTGCTCACAGTAGCGGTTGGTAAATCGCGCAGTGTCCTTTGCTGGGAAGGCTTTCTCTTTTTCATCAACCTTTATAATCCTCTTAATTCTTTTTGTTGAGGGCTTAACTGCAGTTGAAGATGGCTCTGCCACTAATGCTCTTTTTGTTCCTCTTCTTGCTGGTGGTTTGGGAGTAGCTTTTTCTTTTCCTTTCTTGGTGGCCATCCTAAAAGAAAGAAAAGAGAAATTTTGTTAAAATGTCAAGGGTTAGGGCAAGGAAGGGAATGGGAAAGGTGGTAGTCAATGCACATTAAAAGATGAATGATGTTAACACATGGTCATGACTACATGTGAAAAATCATCAATGGAAATATAGCAAGTGCATATGTTGACAATTAAATGCAAGGTGTTTATTGGCATCCTGGCAAAGGCATGAGTAGCATAGATCAAGCATTCAATGTCCAAGTTAGATTACCAAGCCTTTCAAACTAATAAGCTATTTGTAATAACAATTATATTTAAATAATATAGTATAAAAAGGGTTTTGTGAAAAGTAGGCATTTAGAGTAGAAGAATAAAAGAAATCCTAAAAATAGTGCATAATGCCATACGGGTGTTTTCACAAACACATAGCATGCATGGTAAATAAGCTGTTGAAAGTATTAAATTGAACATGCAAGAAACCCTATAAAAATTAATATATAATTGGCAAACAATTCCGTAACAATCCACAAGCAAATCATAAGAAATAATAATAACCCAAATAAATTTCCAACACCAATTAAAAGAAAAATAAAGAAAAAGAGAACATGGATAATGAAAGTAAAAAGAAAAAGAAAAGAAGAAAACATAAAAACAAAAAGAAGAATAGAAAAGTAAGGAGGGAAGAAGAAAAGAAAAACCTTGATGATGGTGGTGAGAAAGAGAAAGTAGAAAGTGAGAAAGAAGGAAGAAGGAAGGAAGGGGAAGAAAGAAATAAGAAGGGAAAAGAAAAAATAGGATTTGGGGAAGAGAAAGATAAGATATTTTGGCGATATAGATATGTTGTGCGGCGCCAGCGACGCGGACGCATGGGGTACGCGTTTGCGCGAATGGCGCTTATATGAATTGATGCGGAGGCGTCGGTCACGCGGACGCGTTGGTCACGCAGACGCGTGACTCGTTCTGTGCTACTGGCACGAGGCCAGCCTCGCGCTTGCACAACTCCCTGTTCGAAACTCATTGTTGCCAAATTCTAGGGTGATGCGTTCGCGTGGTGGACGTGATCGCGTGAATGTCCAAGATTGGAAGACGACGCAGACGCGTGGGGCACGCGTTCGCGTGTTTGGGCTTGTGCGTCTAGCGCCATTCCAGCCCCACTCCATCAAAGCTTGCTGCCATGCACCCTTTCTTACGTCGATTTTCAGGGCACGCATTCGCGTGCTTGACGCGGACGCGTGGGAGGCATTTTTCCCACAAGACGCGGACGTGTCAGCGACGCGGTCGTGTGGGTCAAATTGTGCAAAAGGCACGCCTCCAGCCACGCTCTCGCGCGATTTTCTGTTAAGTTTGCTTTTTCTTCCCAGGGCCAATACGACGCGGACGCGTCGGTGACGCTGTCGCGTCGCATGCCGCTTTCCTCCTCTCTCTTCGTTTTTTTTATATGCAATTGTGCAAATGAAGATGCAAACTAAATGTGCTAATAATGAGAAGAGTTATTGAAAAAAAAAAACTAAGAAGAAAGAAAGGAACGATCATACCATGGTGGGCTGTCTCCCACCTAGCACTTTGCTTTAACATCCTTAAGTTGGATGCTCCACTAGCTCAGTCTTCTATTGTTGGTGGATCCTCCAAGAGGAAGATCTCTAGCTCCTTGTTTTTCGTCACCTTCTCACCATGATATAGCTTTAAGCGATGTCCATTAACTTTGATGAATTCAGAGCTTGAAAGATGACTCAGGTGGAAAACTCCGTATGGCTCAGCCTTCTCTACTCTATATGGACCTTCCCATCTTGATCTCAACTTGCCTGGCATGAGCCTCAGTCTAGAGTTGTAAAGGAAGACTAAATCCCCAGGTTGGAACTCTCTCCTCTTGATGTGCTTATCATGCATAGCCTTCATCTTTTCCTTGTACAGTCTTGAGTTCTCATAAGTTTCTAGGCGAAGGCTTTCTAATTCTTGCAGTTGTAATTTCCTTTAAGCTCCGGCTTTCTCAAATCCCATGTTGCACTCCTTTACTGCCCAAAAGGCTTTGTGCTCCATCTCAACTGGGAGGTGACAGGCTTTTCCATAAACTAAGGGGAAGGGACTCATCCCAATGGGTGTCTTGTATGCTGTTCTGTATGCCCAGAGTGCATCTTGTAGCCTGGTGCTCCAGTCTCTTCTATGAGGTTTGACTATCTTCTGCAATATATGCTTTATTTCTCTGTTTGACACCTCGGCTTGCCCATTAGTCTGAGGATGGTAGGCTGTTGCCACTTTATTAATTATCCCATGCTTCTTCAGTAATCATGTTAGTCTCCTGTTACAAAAATGGGTGCCTTGATCACTCACGATTGCTCATGGTGATCTAAAGTGACAAAAATATGGTTTCTAACAAAGGAAACAACAATGTTAGTGTCATCAGTGCGGGTAGGAATTGCTTCCACCCATTTAGAAACGTAATCTACAGCTAACAATATATAAAAATGACCATTAGAATTTGGAAATGGACCCATGAAGTTAATGCCCCAAACATAAAAAATTTCACAGAAAAGCATAATCTGTTGAGGCATCTCATCCCTCTTGGATATATTACCAAACCTTTGGCATGGGGAACAAGATTTACGAAATTCAGCAGCGTCTTTAAAAAGAGTAGGCCACCAGAATCCACAGTCTAAAATTTTTTTAGCTGTTCTTTGAGGGCCAAAATGTCCTCCACTCTCATATGAGTGGCAGGCCTCTAAAATGGACTGGAATTCAGATTGAGGCACACACCATCTAATTACCTGGTCAGTGCCACATCTCCATAAATATGGGTCATCCCATATATAATATTTGGACTCTCTTTTCAGCTTGTCTCTTTGATGCTTAGTAAAGTCTGGAGGAAAAGTGCGGCTAACTAGATAATTAGCTACAGGTGCATACCAAGGGGCTACTTCAGATATTGCTTGCAGGTTATCAAATGGGAAATTATCATTTATAGGAGTAGAGTCATCCCTAATGTGCTCAAGGTGACTCAAGTGGTCTGCCACTAGATTCTGGTTACCACTCCTATCCTTAATTTCTAAATCGAATTCTTGTAGTAGCAGTATCAACATATAAGCCTCGGTCTGGACTCCTTTTTAGCTAATAAATACTTTAGAGCTGCGTGATCTGAGTACACTATTACTTTAGCACTAAGTAAATAGGCTCAGAATTTATCCAGAGCAAAAACAATAGCAAGAAGCTCTTTCTCAGTAGTAGTGTAATTAGACTGAGCGGCGTCTAAAGTCTTAGACGCATAAGCAATTACAAAAGGATCCTTACCTTCACACTGAGCCAGCGCCGCTCCTACTGCATGGTTGGAGGCGTCGCACATGATTTCAAATGGCTGGCTCCAGTCTGGTCCTCTCACAATTAGAGCTTGAGTCAAGGCGGTCTTCAGCTTATCAAACGCTTGTTTCAATCCTCACTGAACTCGAACTCAATATCTTTCTACAGTAGTCTGGATAAGGGTAGTGCTACCTTACTAAAGTCCTTAATGAATCTCCGGTACAAACTTGCATGGGCAAGGAATGAACAGACTTCCCTCACAAAGGAGGGGTAAGGTAAACTAGAAATAACATCCACCTTTGCTGGATCTACAGAAATGCCAGTATTAGACAAAACATGTCCTAGCACAATCCCTTGTTTTACCATAAAGTGACATTTTTCAAAATTCAATACAAGGTTCGTACTAACACATCTATCTAACACTCTAGATAAACTATCTAAGCAAAGGCTAAATGAATCACCATAAACGCTAAAATCATCCATAAAAACCTCCATACAGTTCTCAATAAGGTCAGAGAAAAGACTCATCATGCACCTTTGGAAAGTAGCTGGTGCATTGCGTAAGCCAAAGGGCATTCTCTTATAAGCATAAGTTCCAAAAGGACATGTAAAAGTAGTCTTTTCCTGATCTTCAGGAGCTATATGGATTTGAAAATAACCTGTATAACCATCTAAAAAGCAATAATGGGATTTACCTGACAGGCGATCAAGCATCTGATCAATGAATGGCAAGGGGTAATGATCCTTACGAGTGGCTTGGTTGAGACGCCTATAGTCAATGCAAACTCTCCATGAATTCTTCACTCTAGTTGTCAGAAGTTCTCCATGCTCATTTCTTACTGTTGTGATTCCAGACTTCTTGGGCACCACTTGTACTGGACTGAACCATTCGCTATCTGAGATGGGGTAAATGATATCTACTTCAAGTATCCTGGTCACTTCTTTCTTGACAACTTCTAAGATGGTGGGATTCAGTCTTCTTTGAGGTTGACGGACAGGCTTTTCTCCCTCTTCTAGGAATACTCTGTGCTCACAAACTTGAGGGTTGATGCCTACTATATCCGCTAGGCTCCATCCAATTGCTTTCTTGTGTTTTCTCAGCACACTGAGTAGCTGTTCTTCTTGTTGGGAAGTGAGTTCCCTTGCAATGATAACTGGAAACTTCTGCTCGTCCCCAAGGTAAGCATACTTGAGGTGTGGAGGGAGGGGTTTTAATTCTAATTTCTACTCAAAGCCAGGCTCTGGATCATCTGGAGCTGGTAATAATGTTGAAGTGCTCTCATTGTCCACTAAAAATGTCCCCACACTTGGACCTTGTCCTATGTACTTCTCTTCTAATTCCTCCTGGTGAACTTCAGCCACGGTTTCATCTATGATGTCACACTGGGAGAAAGAAAGATCATCTGGAGAGTGCTTCGCAGCTCCATTTAAACTGAACTTCACTATTCTGCCATCGATTCATTAATTTTGTCTTTATGTATACATAAATCTTTTAGAAACTTTGCATATTCAGGTACCTGCTGAATAACATAAAAAAGGGGAATAGTTACCTCAACCTTTTTGAATATTTCTACCATTTTGGGATTAAGTTCCATCTGCTTCCTGGGCTTCCTTGCAATTTGCGGAAATGGAATAGGAAGGGCATTTTCTGCAGCGTCTGCAACCCTTGGTGCTTCTTTCTGTGGTTGAGCTTCTTCTTCTTCAACCATGTCTTGTATGTCTTCTTCCTCTTCAGCATCCTTTACTTCTACCACCTCTTCAGCTGAGGTGTGTTCTGGTGGGTTTGACTCCTCCTGATTCCTCTCTTACAGTGTGGTTCCAGATCTTAGGGTGATGGCATTGATGCCACCCTTTGGATTGGTTAAGGGTTGAGAAGGAATTCCACTGGAGCTTGCATGTTGAGTGTTTGATGTATTGGATGATCTCATCTGAGAGATGAGAGCTTGTATAGCGAATGTTAGACCGTTAAGTGAACTTTCCACGTTCTTTTGTCCTTGCGCAATGGATTGAAACATCTCATCATTCGGAGAGGAATTAGAACAAGTGATATGAGGAACTTATTGTTGGTTATGTTGTGGTCCTTGGGATTGCCTCAGGTGAGGTGCTCTGTAAGGTTGGTTCTGGTTCTGCTGCCTGTTGTTGTTATTATTCCACCTCTGATTTCTTTGATTGTCTCTACCTCCTCTGTTATTGTTGTCCCTCTAGCCCTGGTTAGAATTGTCTCTCCAACCTTGGTTGGAATTGTCCTGCCATCCATGGTTGTAGCTGCCACCTTGATTGTATCCTTGATTGGGGCGGTCATAGAAGTTATGAGTGGTTGCTACAGTATTGTCTTCCTGTTGGAGTTACAGACATTCATCAGTATAATGACTATAATCAGCATATATTCTGTACACTCTCTGTGGGACTAACTGTTGGCTTTGCTGTGGTGGAGAAGGTTGAGCTTGCTGAGCTTGTTTTTGACTCAACTGCATCTGCCTCAGTAAGTTGGTCATCTCACATATACTCTGAGTCAGATCAGTAGTCTCTTTGCTAGAAGATAACTCTGCAACAGCTTTTGACCGGCTTTCTGTCTGTGATTCCGAGTAGATTCAGCTAAGTCGCTGATCAATTGCCATGCCTCATCAGTGGTCTTGTACTTTTTCATAGACCCATTGCTAGCACTTTCCAATGTAGTCTTATCTTAAGGCCTTATGCCCTGTGTGACGTAGCCGAGCAACACTATCTTGTCAATCATATGGTGGTGGCATACTTCCAGAAGATTATTGAAGCACTCCCAGTATTCGTAGAGAGTCTCAGATTCGTCCTGAACAATCATGGAAATGTCTTTCCTCAGTTTATCAGTAACTTCAGCTGGAAATAATTTTTCCAAAAATTCTCTTCTAAGCGTATCCCAGTTAGAAACAGTTGCTGCGAGTTGAGTGTAGTACCACTCTCTCGCCTTTCCCTCAAGAGAGAATGAGAAGGCTTTTAACAAAATAGAAGTTTCATCTGCACCATCACGCCTGACAGTAGAACAGGCTGCCTGGAAATCTCTAAAGGGCTTGATAGGCTCTTGAGCAGGTAAGCCATGAAACTTAGGCATCAAGTTGAGTAGTGCAGTCTTGAGTTCAAAATCTACAGCCACCGCTGGGTGATGCGCTTGATACGGTTTCAGGGTAAAATTAGGAGCTCCAGCCTCATGGATAGTAACTCTCCTAGGTGCTGCCATGTCACCTGCACGTAAATTAACCGAATCAGTAGAAAGTGAGCTTGTTTCTTCCTCAAGTGACGTTTCAGATTCGCCCTCAGAGAGGACTAACCGACACCGAGCTTGCCTTATATGTGAAATAGTTCTTTCAATCTCAGGATCAAACACTGGCAAGCTTGGATCAGGAAGTGAACGCGTCATTTAATGAAAGAAATATGCAGATTATAGTAGCAAAATAAAATAAAATGCAAGTAAATAAATTCCAATCAATAACTTAGCAATCTATTGCAACTCCCCGGCAACGGTGCCATTTTGACGAACTGGATTTCCTGTCGGTAAAAAAATTCACAAATATAACCGCGTTGTAAGTATAGCTCCTAAGCCAACAGAAAATCCTTTCGTACAAACGTTTGGTTGTCACAAGTAACAAAATCAATAAAATTTATAAACCGAAGTATTCAAACCTTGGGTCGTCTACTCAAGGAACTGCAGGGAGGTGTTCTTATTATTAGTTATCGAAAACAGTGTTTTTGGGTTTCGAAAGGTTTGAACAAGGAAAATAAATTGCCGGAATTAATAAATTAATATCTAATAAAACTCTTGGCAAGGTATGAAAATTGGAAGTCCTATCCTAGTTATCCTTATCAATGGTGATGAGAATTGAGTTTTAATCCCACTTAGTTAACCTTTACTAAAGCAAAGGAAAGTCAAGTGGACTAATTAGTTAGATCCTCAAGTCCTAGCCAACTCCTAAGGAAAGACTAGAGTTATCGGAATTCAATTCAATTAGCAAAAGTAACAATTATCAATCACGATGAGTTTGACAACTCAGGAGTTACCAATTAATCAACCAAAGCCAAAAGGAAAAAATCTAAATTAAATTAAAAGCATTCATACAAATAAAGCAAAGCAAAGTCAAATCTGAAATACCTCAAATTATATTAAATAAAATGTTCAAATCTAAATACGAAGAATTCATAAGCTAAATTGGTAACATAAGTCAGATACGAATAAAAGCATTAGAATAAATAAAAACATAAAAGGAATATTGAACCTGAGAGGAAGTTGAAATCCTAAATCCTTTAAGAGAAATCCTAATCCTAAAACCTAAGAGAGAGGAGAGAACCTCTCTCTCTAAAAACTACATTTAAATTGTGAAAAGTGAATAATCCAGAGCCTCCTCATGAATGGACGCATTCCCCCACTTAATAACCTCTAATCTGTGTTTTCTGGACTTGGATCTGGGCCAAAAAGGGATTCAAAAATCGCTGGGGGCATTTTCTGCAGTTTCTGTACGCGGCGTCTGTCACGCGTCCGCGTAGGTCACGCGGTCGCATCATCTGGGAGTTTTCCTTGTCACGCGTTTGCTTCGATCACGCGTACGCGCCATTTGCATTCTACTCAAGGCACGCGTCCGCGTCAGTCACGCGTTCGCGTCGCTGCCTTTTTGCGCTGGGCACGCGGCTGCGTCGCCCATGCGTTCGCGTCGCTACCTTTTTCTCCAAGACTCTATTTTTGTGCTTTCTTTCCATTTTTGTATGTTTCCTTTCTGTCCTCTAAGCCATTCTTGCCTTAGGAGATCTGAAAATACTTAACACACAAATCACGGCATCGAATGGTAATAAAGGATAATTAAAATTAATATTTTTAAAGCATAGGAAACATGTTTTTCACATATATCACATAATAAGGAAGTAAAAGTAAAACCATGCAATTTACATGAATAAGTGAGTGAAGGATTGCATAAATCACTTAAATTGAGCACAAAATACATCATAAAATATGGGTTTATCAACTCTCTCTTAGGATTTTCTTCTGTATTGCTTGGGAGAGTACTTGGAGGAGTTTCAATAATCTTCTTACTCAGTTGACCCACCTGTGCCTCCAAATTTCTAATGGAGGACCTTGTTTCATTCATGAAACTTAGTGTGGTCTTGGATAGATCAGAGACTATGGTTGCCAGGCCAGAATGGCTCTGTTCAGAATTCTTTGTCTGTTGCTGAGAAGATGATGGAAAAGGCTTGCTATTGCTAAACCTATTTCTTCCACCATTATTGTTGAAGCCTTGTTGAGGCTTCTGTTATAGGTGTTTCTCCATGAGAGATTAGGATGTGGCATCTCATTTGTCTTAGTTAGATTACCAGCTCTTTGGCATTCATCACACCTTGACACCATTTCCTTGGCATCCTTAAACATTGTTGGCTAGTAAAATCCGGATTGAAGCACTTTTGCTGCTGTTCTTTCTCCACTGAAATGACCTCCATATGCGGATCCATGGCACTGCCACAACACTTCCTGCCCTTCTTCGTGGGATATACACCTTCTTAGGATTCCATCAACACACTTTTTGAACAAATAGGGGTCATCCCAGATGTAGTGTTTGGCATCCTTAATTAGCTTTCTCCTCATGTGCTTATTGATGTTAGTTGGTAGTTCCCCAATAGCCTTGAAGTTAGCTATGTCTGCAAACCAAGGGGCTACTCGAATCATCATCAATTGTTCATCAGGAAAGCTTTCATTTACTGCTACTTGCTGCATTTCTTCTTCTTGTGGGATCCTTGAGAGGTGGTCAGCTACCTTGTTCTCTGCTCCACTCCTATCTTTAATCTCAATATCAAATTCTTGGAGCAGCAGAATCCACCTTATTAGTCTAGGCTTAGATTCTTGTTTGGTAAGCAAGTATTTGAGTGCTGCATGATCAGTGAACACAATTACTTTTGAGCCAATAAGATATGATCTAAACTTATCCAAAGTAAAAACTATGGCTAAAAGTTCTTTCTCTATGGTGGTATGGTTCCTTTGATTCTCGTTGAGGACCTTGCTAGCATAGTAAATAACATGTACTAGCTTGTCTTTCCTCTGTCCTAGAACAGCACCAACAGCAAAATCAGATGCATCGCACATTAGTTCAAAGGGAAGATCCCAGCTTGGTGGTGCTATAATAGGTGCAGAGGAGAGTTTCTTCTTAAGTTCATCAAAGGCTACCATGCACTCTCTATCAAAAACAAAGGGAGTATTTGAGACAAGTACGTTGCTAAGGGGTTTTGCAATCTTTGAAAAGTCTTTGATAAACCTCCTATAGAACCCAGCGTGTCCCAAAAAACTTCTGATTGCTTTGACATTGCATAGTGGAGGTAGTTTTTCAATTACTTCCACTTTTGTCTTGTCCACTTCTATGCCATCTTTTGAGATCTTGTGACCAAGAACCACACCTTCAGTTACCACAAAATGGTACTTCTCCCAGTTTAAAACCAGGTTGGTTTCTTGACACCTTTTTAGCACAAGAGCAAGATGGTATAGGCAATCAGAATATGAGTTCCCAAACACAGAGAAGTCGTCCATGAATACTTCTATGAACTTCTCAATCATGTCTAAAAAAATGGAGAGCATGCACCTTTGGAATGTTGCAGGTGCATTGCACAATTCAAAGGGCATTCTCCTATAAGCAAAGACACCATATGGACAAGTAAATGAAGTTTTTTCCTGATCCTTGGGGTCTACAACAATTTGATTGTAGACCGAATACCCATCCAGGAAGCAATAATACTCATGTCCTGTCAATCTTTCAAGCATCTGGTCCATGAAAGGTAGGGGAAAGTGATCTTTTCGGGTGACTTCATTAAGTTTCTGGTAGTCAATGCACATACGCCATCCGGTCACTGTCCTTGTGGGTATCAATTCATTCTTCTCATTTACCACAACAGTGATCCCTCCCTTCTTAGGGACTACTTGCACCGGGCTTACCCAAGGGCTGTCTGAGATGGGGTAGATCACCCCTGCTTGCCACAATTTCAATACTTTTTTCTGAACCACTTCATTCATAGTTGAGTTCAGCCTCCTTTGTTGTTGCCTTGAAGGTTTGGCATCTTCTTCAAGCAGGATCTTATGTATACACATTGAAGGACTGATCCCTTTTAAATATGCAAGTGTCCAGCCTATGGCATCCTTGTGTTGTCTCAGTACTTGGATAAGCTCCTCTTCTTGTTCCTTACTCAGACTTGAATTTATGATCACTGGGTGAGTGTTGTTGGCACCCAAATATGCATATTTCAAGCTGGGTGGCAAGGTTTTCAGCTCTAGTTTTGGTGACTCTGCATCTTTGTTGTCTGTAATGGTTGGCATGATTGAGTTTCTCGTTGCTTGTGGTGGTTCTCCATCTAGTGCTTGTTCCAGCTCAATGGTTCCTCCACATTGTTCTTCTTTCAAGACTTCTTGAACTATCTGTTCCATCGTGTCTACCAGCATGCATTCTCCTATGGATTCTTTGGGGTAACTCATTGCTCTAAAGACATTGAAGACCATTTTCTCTTCATGCAATCTCAAGACTAGTTCCCCTTTTTGCACATCAATGATGGCTCCAGCAGTAGCTAGGAATGGTCTTCCTAGGATAATTGACGTGTTGGCCTCTTCTTCCATGTCTAGCACAACGAAATCAGCATGGAAAATGAATTCCCTCACTTTCACTAGCAAGTCTTCCACCACACCATGTGAAAACTTAAATGTTCTATCAGCCAATTGGAGTGCCATTCTTGTAGGCTTGGCTTCCTCAATCTTCATCCTTCTCATCATGGTTAGGGACATGAGATTTATGCTAGCTCCCAAGTCACACAAAGCTTTCTCAAGTGATATCCCCTATGATGCAGGGGATTTGAAAACTCTCTGGGTCTTTCAACTTTTGAGGTAGCTTCTTCTGTATGATGGCACTGCACTCCTCAGTCAATATTATGGTCTCTTTTGCCTCCCAGTTCCTCTTTTTGGTTATAAGCTCCTTCAAAAATTTGGCATAGAGTGGTATTTGTTCTAATGCCTCAGCAAATGGTATATTGATTTGGAGCTTCTTGAAAATCTCTAGGAACTTAGAGAATTGGCCATCCTTCCCACCTTTTCCCAGTCTTTGTGGGTATGGTGCTTTTGGCACATAAGGCTTCAAGACTGGTTTTGGTTGAGGTGGAGCAGAGATCTCTCCTTTATCCTTATTCACATGCTTTTCTGCAACTTCTTCATGATTTTCTTTGCTTGGGGTTCCTTCCTCCACAACCTTCCCATTTCTTAGTGTAATGGCCTTGCATTCCCCTCTTGGGTTAGCCATAGTATCAGTGGGAAATGTGTGTGTAGGAAGTGGGATTTGCTTGGATAAAATCTCCACTTGTGCTTCCAACTTTGAGATCGCTGCGCTTTGATTTTTCAGATTTGACCTGTATTCCTCTTGATTAGCGTCTATCCTTCTTTCAGTTTGTGCTTGTCTGTCATGAGGGTGGAGATTGCTCCTGTAATCTGTGATGACAGTTGTGCTATTGCAGCCTCCATCCTCTCAAAGTTGCTCTTGATTTCACATGGTTGAATAGTTGAGGATGGTGCATCTTGATTGAGGTTGTTATGTATGGGTTGGTTACTATGGTATGATGTGTTTTGTGAGTTATGGTAGGGTCTATGGTTCCCTGTTTGATGGTTGGGGTTGTGGTTGGATTGCTGATTTGATGAATAAGGTTTGTTGTGGTCCTGGGTGTGGTTTTGTTGATTTTTCCACCCAAAAATTTGGGTAGTTCTTCCAACCTGGGTTGTATGTTTTAGAGTGTGGGTCATATGGTGGTCTAGATGAATTGTTCACATAATTAGCTTGTTCCCAGTCACCTTCAGATTCTGGTGTATTCCTTTCTTATTGAGGAGTTTGGTCTTGAATGACTGAGGCTTGATTGGCCTCCATCTTCTTGGTTAAAGTTGCTATTTGAGCTGTAATTGCCTTGTTCTGAGCTAACAAAGCATCTACAGAGTTGAGTTCTAACACTCTTTTCTTCTGAGTCCTTTCTGAAGGATAGAAATACTCATTTTCAGCTACAGTCTCAATGACATCTATGGCTTCTTCAATGGTTTTCTTCTTGTTGAGTGAGCCTCCTGAAGAATGATCCACAGCCTTCTTTGCTTCATAGGATAGCCCCTCATAAAAGATGTGTAGTTGTACCCACTCATTGAACATTTCTGGTGGGCATCTTCTTGTTAGATCTTTGAATCTCTCCCATGATTCATAGAGTGTTTCTCCATCTTGTTGTCTAAAGGTTTGCACCTCAGCTCTCAGCCTGTTGATTCTTTGTGGAGGGTCAAATCTTGCAAGGAATCTGTTTACGACCTCCTCCCATATAGTTAGGCTATCCTTAGGGAATGATTCCAACCACTTTGCTGCCTTATCTCTGAGTGAGAAAGGGAACAAGAGTAGTTTGTAGATGTCAGGGTATACCCCATTGGACTTTACAGTATCACATATCCTCAAGAATGTGTTGAGATGTTGATTAGGGTCTTCTTGGGCACTTCCTCCATATGAGCAATTATTCTAAACAAGTGTGATGAGCTGAGGCTTCAGCTCAAAATTATTGGCATGAATTGTTGGTTTCAGGATGCTGCTGCCACAATTTCCTGGGTTTGGGTTGATGTAAGAGCCTAAGACTCTCCTTTCTTGCCCAGCATGATTGCCAGCTTCCTCTTCAGCATGGTTATGTGCTTCTTCTTCCATGGTGGTTTCTAGATTTTCCTCCACTAGTTCCTCTCCAATTATGCCTTTGCCTCTTGCTTCCCTCCTTCGCCTAAGGAGGGTCCTCTCAATTTCACTATCAAAGGGAGATAAAGTTTCTCCTCTTCTACCTGTCATACAATTGGCAAATATCCAGCAGAGAACAAATGTAGTAGGGAAAACCTTGTTGAGATTAGTGGTTAGCTTTGTTGGTGTAATTAATTGAACAGTTAGAAGAGTGGGAATATGGATAACGAATAAAAATAATCAAAGAAGAAAGAAATAGTACTCAGAGTAGAAATAAAAAATATAAAGGCGCTAAATAAAAGAAAATAAAATAACAAGGAATTTAAATTGCTTAATCTAGCACTCCAATCAATTTAATCACTGTCAAATTTAAGCCAATCCCCGGCAAAGGCGCCATAAAACTTTATGAGTCCAATTCACACCCCATTCAAAAATTGGTGAATTAGTTCTTTTGGCAAGTGCACCAAAATTATCATCAAGTAATAACCCACAGTGGAGTGGGATTGTATACACAGAGATTGGCAAATTCGAGCAGTTTTAATTAATTGATGAATTAGTCAAGCGGATCAATATGATTGTGAAGTGCAGAATTGTAAATGACATAAATGTAAATGACATAAATGTAAATGACTAGAATATAAAGAAAAGCAATAAAGTGCAGAATTAGAAATAGCAGAACGTAAAGTACAGCATCATAAATGACTTGAATGTAAATGGGAATGGGGAATTGCTGAATGTAAAATTAAGCTATAAAGAAAGGGATAGATAAGAATGGGGAAATTCATTGAGATTGGGAGATGTTGTCTCTTTGGATCAAATCCAGCTTATATCCTCTTCAATTATGCAACTCATTGACCTCTTGGCAATCATGATTGATTGAGCCCCAATCCCTTGGTGACTCAATCTCTCAGATCTTGATCAATAGCCAATTCCTTGGTCTAATTACTCATGAAGAGAGATATGCTTGGTCCCTGATTATACCACACACCATTATAGGTCCAAGTAGAGGGAGGATTATATGTCACATATCCAAATACCAAAACCCAGATTCTAATCAAGTGTGAGAAGGGATTTCAAGCATGGTTTCATGTTTCCTTTCCCAAGGTTCCCATGAAACCCAATTGCATTCAATCTCTTTTCCAAGATAATTGAACATTAAATATTAAGAACGAAATTCCTTCTAGTAAATTAAAGAGAAGATGAAGAGAAGAAGAATATCACTATTATCAATCCATCAAGTCAACAGAGCTCCCTCTCTCAATGAGAGGGAAGTTAGCTACTTATAGCTCAAAAAGTACTCAAAAGTGAAGTGTAAAAGTGGATCTAAGACTAACTGCTTAACCCCCTTCCAGTACTCCTTGGGGGGTATTTATACTACTCCTAGTAAAATAAAAGAATTACAAAAGTGAAAAAGGAAAATTACATTTATGGAGGGAAAAGAAGCTCAATAAATGTGAAATCCCAGCTGGCGTGTGATTGGCATTCTAGTGGCGTGTCACGTGCTCTTAAATTTTAGCTTGGCGTGCCACGCCCAACCCTTCAAGTGGCGCGCTCGTCTCTCTAACAATCTTGGCGTGCCATGCCTTCGAGCTCAAGTGGCACGCCCTAGCCATTTTCCCTTTCTCTCTTCCTCTGGAAACTTGAACTAGGGGGGCACG
>NC_029790.2:40289892-40300365 GCF_000816755.2 Arachis ipaensis
CCTAGGGTCTGGCGTGCCACGCCCTTGCTCTATGCTTGGCTAAGCTTCTCTGGAATATTGCACTAGCGTGGCACGCCCAGGGTCTGGCGTGCCATGCCCCTTTGTGAGTGAGTGGTTCCTCTGTTTGGCGTTCCATGCCATGAACTCAAGTGGCACGCCCCAATGCTTCTTTGCTCTCTGAATGACACTGGCATGCCATGCCTGGGATTCAAGTGGCACGCCTAAGTGAAGAATAGTGAGTGGCATGCCACGCCGTCGATACCAAGTGGCACGCCCCATGTAATTGCCCTCCTTTATCCTTTCTGGAAACTTATACCAGCGTGCCACGCCTAAAGGCTGGCGTGCCACACCCATGATCTTGCCTTGGTTCTAGTAGTTGGCGTGCCACGCCTCAGTCTTCAAGTGGGCACGCCATAGTGACATGCTTGGGTTGGCGTGCCACGCCTTCGATACCAAGTGGCACTCCTAGGTGAGGTTGAGAGGTTGGCGTGCCACGCCTTCGACTTCAAGTGGCACGCCCAATCTTCAATTACCTTCAACCCCTTCTCTGGATTATTGTACCAGCGTGCCATGCCATGCTGTTCAAGTGGCACGCCCATGGATTTGTGAACTCTTCAAGCTTGGCGTGCCATGCCTGGGTTCTTAAGTGGCACGCCGAAGTGACTTCTTAGAGCTGGCGTGCCACGCCTTCGATACCAAGTGGCACGCCATAGTGGAGGTTCTTCTTAGAATGGTGAGTTGGCGTGCCATGCCCCTTTGCTCAAGTGGCACGCCCATAGTAGTTGATGGATTAGGCATGCCACGCCCAACCTGGCGTGCCACGCCCCTGTTGTGTCCTCCATTGTTGCTCTCTGGAACTTTGTACTAGCGTGCCATGCCCAGTCCCTAGCGTGCCACGCCCACATACATGCTTGGACTTCCCCTCTGGAATTCAGTACTGGCATGCCACGCCTAGTTCCTGGCGTGCCACACCAGTGCATTTTTGTGGCGTTTGCTCCAAGTGGCATGCCAGTTTTACACACCCAGCTTCTTGTTTGTCTTCTACCCATTTTTGATGCCTTTTTCGCCTGAAATTCAGCACAACTCATCTCAAAGTAGTGTACCATAATATTCATCAAATAATGCATGAATTGTACTGATCAAATGAGATTTATGCTCTTTTATGGTCTTCTTTATGCAAGAAAGAAGGGTAGATGATGCAAGTTATCAATAGCCCCTGGGTGAGTCCTGTCCAAGTTGTCCCCAAGAAGGGGGCCATGACAGTGGTTCATAATAAAAAGAATGAACTGGTTCCTACAAGAACAGTTACAGGGTGGCGTATGTGTATTGACTACCGAAGGCTCAATACAGCCACCAGAAAAGGATCATTTTTCTTTACCATTCATAGACCAGATGCTAGAGAAATTAGGAGGTCATGAATACTACTGCTTTTTGGATGGCTATTCAGGTTACAACCAAATTGCAGTAGATCCTCAGGACCAAAAGAAAACAGCATTCACATGTCCATCTGGAGTATTTGCCTAAAGAAGGATGCCATTTGGTCTGTGCAATGCACCTGCAACCTTTCAGAGGTGCATGCTCTCTATCTTCTCTGATATGGTAGAGAAATTTCTGGAAGTCTTCATAGATGACTTCTCAGTATTTGGAGACTCATTCAGCTCATGTCTTGACCATCTAGCACTTGTTCTAAAAAGGTACCAAGAGACTAACCTGGTTTTAAACTAGGAGAAATGTCACTTTATGGTGACTGAAGGAATTGTCCTTGGACACAGAATTTTAAACAAGGGAATAGAGGTGGATCAAGCTAAGGTAGAGGTAATTGAAAAATTACCACCACCTACCAATGTTAAGGCAATCAGAAGCTTTCTGGGGCATGCAGGATTCTATAGGAAGTTTATAAAGGATTTTTCAAAATTTGCAAAATCTCTGAGCAATCCGCTAGCCGCTGATACACCATTTATCTTTGATACAGAGTGTCTGCAGGCCTTTGAGACTCTGAAAGCTAAGCTGGTCACAGCACCAGTCATTTCTACACCAGACTGGACATTACCATTCGAACTAATATGTGATGCCAATGACCATGCCATTGGTGTAGTATTGGGACAGAGGCATGACAAGCTTCTGTGTGTCATTTATTATACTATCCGTGTTTTAAATAACACGCAGAAGAATTACACAACCACAGAAAAGGAGTTGCTTGCAGTGGTTTATGCCATTGACAAGTTCAGATATTATTTAGTAGGATCAAAAGTGATTGTGTACACTGACCATGCTGCTCTAAAATATCTCCTCACAAAGCAAGATTCAAAACCCAGACTCATAAGATGGGTGTTGCTTTTGCAAGAGTTTGATATAGAAATAAGAGACAGAAAAGAGACAGAGAACCAAGTAGATGATCACCTGTCCCGGATAGAACCAGTAGCAGGAGCGTCCCTCCCTCCTACTGAGATCTCTAAAACCTTTCCAGATGAGCAACTCTTTGCCATTCAGGAAGTACTGTGGTTTGCAAACATTGCAAACTATAAAGCTGTGAGATTCATACCCAAAGAGTACAGTAGGCAGCAAACAAAAAAATTGGTTTTTGATGCAAAATACTACTTGTAGGATGAACCATATCTCTTTAAGAGATGTGTAGATGGAATAATCCATAGATGTGTGCCTAGAGAAGAAGCACAGAAGATCCTATAGCATTTCCATGGATCACAATATGGAGGACATTTCGGAGGTGAGCAAATAGCCACAAAGGTTCTCTAATGTGGCTTCTACTGGCCTACTCTCTATAGAGACTCCCGAGAGTTTGTACGTAACTGTGACAGTAGCCAGAGAGCTGGTAATCTGCCTCACGGTTATGCCATACCTCAGCAAGGGATCTTAGAGATTGAGTTGTTTGATGTATGGGGTATTGACTTCATGAGGCCTTTCTCACCATCATATTCAAACATTTACATTCTGGTGGCAGTAGACTATGTATCTAAATGGGTAGAGGCAATTGCAACACCCACTAATGATACTAAGACAGTGATGAAGTTCCTCCAGAAGCATATCTTCAGCAGGTTCGATGTCCCTAGGGTACTGATCAGTGATGGAGGCACTCATTTCTGCAATAAACAGCTTGAATATGCACTAATCCGATATGGAATTAACCACAAAGTGGCAACTCCATATCATCCATAGATAAATGGGTAGGCTGAAGTCTCAAATAGAGAACTAAAATGAATCCTGGAACGGACTATAAGTACCCGTAGAAGGGATTGGGAAAGAAGTCTAGATGATGCTCTGTGGGCATACAGAACCGTATTCAAGACTCCTATAGGGACCTCTCCATACTAGCTTGTATAAGGAAAAGCCTGTCATCTGCCAGTGGAACTGGAACACAAGGCCTACTGGGCAACCAGGTTCCTAAACCTTGATGCTAAGGTAGCTAGAGAGAAAAGATTACTCCAGTTGAATGAGCTAGAGGAGTTCAGACTCAATGCTTTCGAAAAGGCTAAAATTTACAAGGAGAAAGCAAAGAGGTGGCATGACAGAAAACTGTCATCTAGAGTCTTTGAGCCAGGACAGAAGGTTCTGTTGTTTAACTCTAGGCTCAGATTGTTCCCTGGGAAATTGAAATCCCAGTGGAAGGGACCATATGTGATTACAAGTGTGTCACCATATGGATATGTAGAGCTTCAGGATATTAACTCTGACAAAAAGTTCATTGTTAATGGACAGAGAGTCAAGCATTATCTTGAAGGCAATGTTGAGAAAGAATGCTCAAGACTGAGACTATATTAAAGCTCAGTAAAGTCCAGCTAAAGACAGTAAAGAAGTGCTTGCTGGGAGGTAATCCAGCCATTAGCAAAGGTTTTGTTATTTAAATAATAATTATACGAGTTTAATATAATTTATTTTTAAGGTTTATGGTCAATTGCAGAGGTTTACAAAGTAACAGAAGAGTTCAGAACAGAAAACAGAGAAGCCAATGGAAAAGAATCTTACTGGCGTTTAAACGCCAGTAAAGGTGGCAAACTGGGCGTTAAACACCCAGAATGACAGCCATTCTGGCGTTTAACGCCAGAGAAGGTATCATTTTGGGCGTTAAACACCAGAATGGGCAGCATTCTGGGCATTTAACGCCAGAAACAGCAGCATCCTGGGCGTTCAAAAAAAAAGAACTCAGTAACAAAGAAATTCTGGCGTTTAACGCCAGCCAGGATACCTGGTTGGGAGTTAAACGCCCAAATTGGCTGCCAGATGGGCGTTAAATGCTAGAATGGCTATCATTCTGGGCGTTTAACGCCAGAACAACAAAGGGGAGGTAATTTTGTTTCCAATTCGATTTTTTTCCATTTTTCATGTTTTAATTCATAATTTTTTTTACATTAACAAGTTTTTCAAAATTAATTACCTCATTCTTCTTCTACTCCCTTCTATCTTATTTTGCTTGAGGACGAGCAAAGCTTTTAAGTTTGGTGTGGAAAAGTTCTGCTTTTTGCTTTTCATTACCACTTATGGCACCCAAAGTCGGAGAATCATCTAGAAAGAGGAAAGGGAAGGGAATTGCTTCCGCCTCCGAATCTTGGGAGATGGAGAAATTCATCACCAAATCCCATCACTAAGAAAGAGGATGGAGCAAACTAGAGGAGCTCAAGCACTCCATTGGACCATCAAGAGGAAGAAGTAGCCGCCGTCACTAAGGTGGACCTGCTCCTTAATTTCCTTGCTTTTATTGTTATTTGTCTGTTTTCATGTATATTTTCTGTCTAAGTCTTATTTTTATTACATGATCATTAGTGTTTAGAGTCTATTTCTTAAAGCTATGAATGTTCCATAAATCTTTCACCTTTCTTAAATGAAAAATGCTTTCTAAAAAAGAAAAAGAAGTACATGAATTTCGAATTCTATCTTGAAAATAGTTTAATTATTTTGATGTGGTGGAAATATTTTTTGTTTTCTGAATGAATGCTTGAACAGTGCATATTTTTTATAGTGAAGTTTATGAATGTTAAAATTGCTGGCTCTTGAAAGAATAATGAAAAAAGAGAAATGTTATTGATAATCTGAAAAATCATAAAATTGATTTTTGAAGCAAGAAAAAGCAGTGAAAAACACAAAGCTTGCGAAAAAGAAAAAAATGGCGAAAAATAAAGAAAAAGAAAGAAAAAGAAAAAGCAAGCAGAAAAAGCCAATAGCTCTTTAAACCAAAAGGGAAGAGCAAAAAGCCAATAACCCTTTAAACTAAAAGGCAAGGGTAAAAAGGATCCAAGGCTTTGAGCATTAATGGATAGGAGGGTCCAAAGGAATAAAATCCTGGCCTAATCGGCTAAATCAAGCTGTCCCTAACCATGTGCTTGTGTCATGAAGGTCCAAGTGAAATGCTTGAGACTGAGTGGTAAAAGTCGTGATACAAAGCAAAAAGAGTGTGCTTAAGAACTCTGGGCACCTCTAACTGGAGACTCTAGCAAAGCTGAGTCACAATCTGAAAAAATTCACCCAGTTATGTGTCCGTGGCATTTATGTATCCGATGTTAATACTGGAAAACAAAATACTAAGGGTCACGGCCAAGACTCATAAAGTAGCTGTGTTCAAGAATCAACATACTAAACTAGGAGAATCAATAACACTATCTGAATTCTGAGTTCCTATGGATGCCAATCATTCTGAATTTCAAAGGATAAAGTGAGATGCCAAAACTGTTCAAAAGCAAAAAGCTACTAGTCCCGCTCATCTAATTGGAACTAAGCTTCATTGATATTTTGAAATTTATTGTATATTCTCTTCTTTTTATCCTATTTTGTTTTTGGTTGCTTGGGGACAAGCAACAATTTAAGTTTGGTGTCGTGATGAGCGGATAATTTATACACTTTTTGGCATTGTTTTTAGGTAGTTTTTAGCATGTTTTAGTTACTTTTTATTATATTTTTATTTAGTTTTTATGCAAAAATCACATTTCTGGACTTTACTATGATTTTGTATATTTTTCTATAATTTCAAGTATTTTCTGGCTGAAATTGAGGGACCTGAGCAAAAATCTGATTCAGAGGCTGAGAAAGAACTGCAGATGTTGTTGGATTCTGACCTCCCTACACTCAAACGCTGGAGCTACAGAAGTCCAATTAGCGTGTTATTAATTGGGCTGAAAAGCTAACATCTTGGGCTTTCCAGCAATGTATAATGGTCCATACTTTGCCGGAGATTTGATGGCCCAAACCGGCGTTAAACGCCAGCTAGAGACCCTTTTCTGGCGTAAAACGCCGGAACTGGCACCAAAACTGGAGTTGAACGCCAAAACTGGCACCCAAGCTGGCGTTTAACTCAAAGAATGGCCTATGCACATGAAAGCTTCAAAGCTCAGCCCAAACACTCACCAAGTGGTCCTCGAAAGTGGATTTCTGCACTATCTGCACTTAGTTACTCATTTTCTGTAAACCTAAGTTACTAGTTTAGTATAAAAACTACTTTTAGAGATTCATTTTGAACGGATTACTGATAAACCCATATTTTATGATATATTTTGTGCCTAATTTGAGTGATTTATTCAATCCCTCACTCACTTATTCATATAAATTGCATGGTTTTACTTTCCCTTCCTTATTATGTGATGTATGTGAAAAACATGTTTCCTATGCTTTAAAAGTAATTATTTTAATTACCCTTTATTTCCATTCGATGCCGTAATTCGTGTGTTGAGTAGTTTCAGATCTTCTAAGGCAAGAATGACTTAAAGGATGGAAAGGAAACATACAAAATTGGAAGGAAAGCATAAAACGGAGTTTTTGAAGAAACTGGCAGTGACGCGATCGCATGGACGACGCGGCCGCATGCCAGCGCGAAATGGCAGTGACGCGACCGAGTGATTGACACGATCGCGCACCTTAAGCGACACACATATGACGCAAACGCATGACTGAAGCGACCGCGTGACAAGGAAAACTCCAAATGACGCAACCGCGTGACCCACGCGGACGCGTGACAGAGGCTACGCACCAGAAAGTACAGAAAACGCTCCCAGCAATTTCTGAAGCCCTTTTTGGCCCAAATCCAAGTCCGGAAGGCACAGATCAGAGGTTATGAAGTGAGGGAATGCATCCATTCAGAGGATAGTCTCCAATTAGTTATTTTTCATGAATTAGATGTAGTTTTGAGGGAGAGGTTCTCTCCTCTCTCTTTTAGGATTTAGAATTAGGATTTCTTTTGCTTTCAGAATTATCTCTTTTTATCATGTTCAACATTCCTTTTTATTTATCTTCTCAATTTAGCTTATGAATTCTTCTATGTTACAGATTATTCTTTGAATTAATGTTAATTGAGGTATTTCAGTTTATGATTGCTTTCTTTTATTTATATTACTGTTGCTTCCAATCTGAAGACATTTTTATTCCAGTAGATTTACTTTTCCCTTTTGGTCTTGGTTAAGAAATCAGTAACTCAGGAGTTATCAAACTCAGCATGATTGATAATTATTATCTTTGCTAATTGAATTAAACTTCAATAATCCCAATCTTTCCTTAGGGATTAACTAGGATTTGAAGATCAACATAATTAGTCACTTGACCTTTCTTTACTTTAAGTAAAGGCTAACTAAGTGGAATTAAGATTCAATCTTCATCATCATTGATAAGGATAACTAGGATATGAATTCTAATTTCTCATACCTTGCCAAAAGTTTATTTTACAGTTATTTATTTATTTTACAGTCATTTACTTATTTTAATTGCAATTTAAATTACTTGTTCCTCATCTTCAAAACCCCAATTTATAATGTCCATAACCAATAATAAGAACATAATTCCCTGCAGTTCCTTGAGAAGACGACCCGAGGTTTAAATACTTCGGTTATCAATTTTTAAGGGCTTTGTTACTTGTGACAACCAAAACGTTTGTAAGAAAGGTTGATTGCTTGGTTTAGTAACTATACTTGCAACGAGAGTTTACTATAATCTCTAAACCATCAATCTTCAGTTCTTCAAAATGGCGCTGCTGCCGGGGAACTGCAATCGTGTGCCTTATTATTGGTTATTGTAAATATTTTTCTTTTACTTGTTTATTTGTCTTTATTTTCTCCTTTTACTTCCATTAGCTACTATGAATTCTCACCCCTCTCGCTTTGAGTTTGGTTCTGTTATTGTTGAAAGGAGTAAAAGTTATAATAGGAACATGTGTCAAGGTCAGAGCAATCAAAGATGGATGGAGCCAAGAGGATCTAATCAACCCTTTAGGCAACAACACCCTCCAAGATATCATGGACAAAGACCATTCTACAATGCATACCAAGCCAATAGACATGGTGGACAACCTTGTAGTTACTAATAAGCCCCACCCTATGCTTATAGGCCGTCCTCTCAACATAACTTCGCACCACCACACTCACAAGCTCCTTTTCACCATTCACTACCATATGATCCTCATCTACGCAAATTTCAATCCAATTACTCCCAAATACCACCACTTCCCCATATATCACGTCCAAATCTATCACCCCAAGAATCAGAGGTTCGCCTCAAGGAAATAGTAGATCAACTTCAAACAACCCTTCATCAACTGGAGCAGGCAATAAGTTTATTATCTTCTAGACGTTCGAACATTCAAGGACCTCCCACAGCCCCATGTGGACAATCTAAAGAAGAACGTAGCATGAAGGAGAAGCTAGAAACTCCAGTGGACAGAACAGGGTATGACTTCGTACTAGAACAAGTAGAGGAAGCTGTCATTATAAACGAAGAAGAGTTGGTTGAAGACTTAGGAGACGCTGAACTTCCATGGGAATACAGAGTTATGGAGAATTCTGTCAAAAACGT
Source organism: Arachis ipaensis (assembly GCF_000816755.2). Taxonomy (NCBI): domain Eukaryota; kingdom Viridiplantae; phylum Streptophyta; class Magnoliopsida; order Fabales; family Fabaceae; genus Arachis; species Arachis ipaensis. Next base: position 40,298,674 of record NC_029790.2, read on the forward strand.
TACAATTGATGCTAAGGAGGATGGTGCACGACTCCCAAAGCAAATCTTTTATGAAGAACTAGATGGGATAATCCTAGAAGCAAGTTTCCTTGATAATGATAATCTCAAGTCAAGTTCTCACAGTAATGAACTTGCATCAGCAAGTGAATTCTCTAAAATCGAAGAATCTTCCCCAAGTGAATACGAAGATGATGCGGAGGTAGATTTCTCTCAACCTCCCGTTTATGACTTAAGTGACGAGGAAGACATAGAAGGCTTTGATCAGGACATGGATGCATTTGAAGAAGTCTGCAAGGAAGTGAAGAAATTCACAGAAGAGCACAAGGGAGTAGAACTTACAGAACCGCTGGAAACACCTATCCCAAGGCCATTACCACCTAATACAAGTTTCAAATGGGTACAATCCTTAACCTTTAGCTTTATTTTCCCACTTGAATATGGCTTGCTTGAAACAGATGGCCAGCTTAGAGCTCTCTGTGGCTTTAAGAGTAAGAGGGAATTAGCTCGCACTCAGAGCTGGTGCACAAGGTTCAATAAGGTTCCATGCTTCAACTCGGAGTGCACGGATTGGCATCATGATCAATCGAATGGATCTCGGAAAACGTTTGGTCATCGTGGTGAGAATCTAATTTTTAAACCGCCTGGATGGAAAAATATAGATCAAGACGGAGGCGGATTTAAAAGCAAAGTTTGGGATCCTGGAATCTATTCTGACATTCGTCACCCCGGGAGCCTGAGAATCTGTTTGAAGCTGCTCAGAAGCTTTACATACCTGGTTTGGGACCCCGGAGGCTGTTGGCATTCCAAACATTGGTGGAGATTTCTGGACGAATTTAAGCGCAAGCCGCCATAACAGGAAGCTCATCCAATGTCCAACTTAAGGACTTTAACTAAAAGTGCTAGGTGGGAGACAACCCACCATGGTATGGTCGTTTCTTTTTCAGTTTTATTCCGTTTTCTTTTGTTTTTTTTTATTGTTTTTTTTTCTTTTTTTTTTCAATTGAACCTGAATATTATTCATTCGCACTGCATACTGCATAATTATATACCTGCATAAAAAAAAGAGAGAGTAGGCGTGCGACGCGACCGCATCACTCATGCGATCGCGTTAGTTGCGAAAAACAACCCCCAATGCGCCCGCGTCATTCACGCGGCCGCGTGACCTGGAAATCAGCGTAAGGATCCAACACCCAGAAAGTTGGGCTGGAATTGTGCGGCTGTTGTGCGTTTCGCACAAAACGACCCATGCAGTCGCGTCCCTGACGCGATCGCGTCACTTGCACAACACCAATCCCACGCGACAGCGTGAGCGACGCGATCGCGTCGCATGGATTGCACAACACCCCAAAGGAGACAGAGAGTTACGCTGAAACGACGCTGGAATTGCGCGTTTAGCACAATTTCCAGCGACGCGGTCGCATGCCTCATGCGACCGCGTCATTCATCCTTTCTCCCATTCCATGCGATCGCATCACTCACGCGATCGCATCAACTCCCATTCCACCCCAGCCACGCGACCGCATGCCCCACGCGATCGCGTGGATTCAAATTCCATAACTATCCCTGTCACGCGAACCCTACCCATTCGCACCCCCCCACAGCCCCTTCTCCTTCCTCTCTTCTCTCCAACCAACCACCACCAACTTCCAGCCACCACCGCTGACTACCGCCACCCCCGACGACTACTCAGAA
>NC_029790.2:40300376-40304172 GCF_000816755.2 Arachis ipaensis
AACCCCTTGCCTCCGAACAGCCCTCACCGCCGCACAACCACCATCAATCACCGCGTCAGCCGCCACCACCACCATCCCCCAGCCACCTCTCTGCCCCACCTTCTTTCATACGCCTTCCAAGTTCCGCCAAACACCACCTTTCTTTCAATTCCTAGTTAATTACATATTTTCTGTTTATGTTCATAATTAGGCTAGTTAGATATGCATGTTGTAGTGGATTCTAGGTGGTTAGGTAGCCTAGGATGTGGTTAGTGGATTTAGGCCTGATTAATTACGCTGTTCTTGCTACTTGTTTTATTAATTTTGTAATTCTGCTGTTACTGTTAGTATTGTTCATATGCTGTAATTTCTTATTTCCTGCTACTCTTTACACTGCTTTTCCATGTTCATATTCCTTATATGTAATTGCAGCTATATTTTTGTTTCATATGAACTGTCCTGTTTACTGTTTATTTTCCGGGAACATCCAATTTTAGCCGGAATGCTACCCACTTTTCTGTAAACTGGTTTATTTCCATTCATGTCTTGGTTTTGGCACTTTGAACTTTGCTTTACTCTGCTTTTACCAAAACCAATTCATGAATACCAGGGCAAGCTTTCTTATTCTTTTTGATTTCCTGGTTCATAATCTGCATTTTTGATGTTTAGCTTCCAATTTTTGATTCATCATCAACCTAATTCCCTTGTTTGGATATGAGTTAACTGTAGCTTCTAATTGAGAATGCTTGTTACTTAGAAAATGATCATCATGCCACTTACTCTAACCCACTTTTTACTAATTCACTAATTTTAACCTCCTAAACTCTTTTTTCATTCCTAACCAACCTAACCTTTCAAAACATCTCTTATGGTTTTTCACTATTCTCTTTAACCTTCTAACCAAGGCATGATGATAATTGTTCCTAATTAACATGATTTCTAATACATTTTGGATTGTTAATTTTTCTTCTCGGACTGTTCACTCCTATTTAATCCTTAAAGCACATTTACTTAACTCATTTTCTTTACTCCACTGCTCCTTTGCCACTATATGCTTATTTTGTGATTTGCCTACTTGTTTTCCTGTTTTTATTATACCCTGGTTTTCTGTTTTTCAGGATGTCTGACACCCAAAGAAAAGGAAAGGGAAAGGCAACAACTGGCAAACGGAAAAGAGAAGAATCCTCCATGTCCATCCTGGACATCATGCATGATGACTCCTGGCGGGAGAAACACTTTACCCTGCAGGAGAAGGTTGACCAGCTACTCCCTGCTACTGATCCCATTAAGTTTGCAAACCGATACTGTGAGCTGAAGTATCCGGTGTTTGCAACCTCCAGAAACCTGTACCTGGAGAGGACTCTGAAGATCCCAGAAGAACTCTAGCAATACACCTATGATCAGATCAAACAAAGAGGCTGGTTCTTCTTGGAGAGAAACCTGACTAAGGTCAATGCATCTTGGGTACGAAAATTTTACTGTAATTACTTCAAAACTTCCCTAGATGCAGTAAACCTAAGAGGGAAGCAGATACTGGTCACTGAAGAGGCCATAGAGGATGTTCTGAAGCTCCTGCCTAAATCCGATAAGCCAGATGGTTATCAACAGGCTGAGGAGGACATGCGCTTCATGAAGTTTGACTGGGATGCCGTCAAGGCAAGGATAGCCCTTGACCCGACTGTTCCATGGGTCATGGGTTAGAACACCACCATGCCTAAGGGAATCAAGCGAGCATACTTGAATGATGAGGCTCGGCTATGGTATCAGATCCTAGGCAACTTTATTATGCCGAGTACTCACGAGACGGAGCTACCTGCCGCTATGATCACCCTCCTATGGTGTGTGATGGAGGGTAAGGACCTGTACCTGCCACGCTTCATTCGGTACTACATGGCCAGGGTCCACGTCCAAGGCACTCTCCCCTTTCCATATCTGATTACACAGCTTGGCCGTCGAGCTGACGTGCCTTGGGAGGATACTGATGAGAAGTCACCTGCTGCAGAATGCAAGAAAATCATCCCTCACAGCAGGAACTTTCTGGCTTTTGGCTACAGACCCCCATTCCTCACTCCTACTGATGAGACAGCCACACCATCTGCCGGCCCCTCTTCCTCTACAGCTACCCCTGCTACCACCACTACACCTCCACCTGCCTTAGAGCTAGTTTATCACTTAGTGTACCGCCTGTTTCGACAGCTAGACTAGATGGAGCGCCGTAACCGGTGGCGATACGAGAAATCTGAGCGTCGCAACAAGCGACGCTATGAGCACCTGAAGCTGATGATTCGTTCTGACAGCGACATCTCCTCCGAGCCTGACACCCCATCAGAGCCATCTGAGGAGGAGACGGATGACCACGAGGCGGAGACCCATCCACAGAGAGAGGCTGCACAGGCAGGCACAGAGCAGGCTGCATCACATCAGGAGGCCCCACATCAGATTCAGGCTGCAGACCCCGAGGCTCCTATTCAGTCAGCACCTCCTCTGCAGCAGGCAGATCCTCCGACCACCACCACAGAGACCCCAACTACCCATCCTTCCAGTGATGACACCCCTTCACACCCTGCTTGAGTGAGCATCAGGGACGATGCTTCATTTTAAGTGTGGGGAGGTCGCCATCTCTGGCGTATTTTTTTGGTGAACCACTACAGACTCTTTTACTTTATTTTGCTACTTTTCTGTATTTTTCTTTTTATTTTTCAGCACTTATACATTGCTATTTTCATGTATCTTTACTATATTTCTGCATGTTGCACTTTAGTTCATGTTTTAGCCATTTAGTTTAGTTGTAATTCTAACTTATTAGTTATAGAAAATGTGGCTTAATTAGTATAGTTTACCCTTTTTAGCATAAGATAACTTAGTTTAAATTAAAAATATAAAAAGGAAGTAAACTAGAGACGATTGTAGAATATAGATACATACCAAGAAAGTGATTGAGGCCATTGTTTGATTCTAGCTCACTATTCTCAAATTAGCCTACCTTTTACATCACCCTTGTTAGCCCCCTTGAGCCTTTAAAACCCCTCTTGTTTTATAACCACACTACTAGCCTTAAGCAGAAAAACAAAATAAAAATTCCAAGTTGAATCCTTGGTTAGCTTAAGATAGAAATTGTGTGTTGTGTAAGTAGGGAAATCTATTGGGAACATGGATGATAGAAACAAAGGGTAGAAAGTTAAAAAGAATAAAATAATTCAAAATAAAAATTTTGGGAAGCATGCTCATGTGAAATCAAATAATTGAATTACCATGTGCATTAAAAAAAATTATTTTTCAGTATTTGAATAAAGGGGATACAAAAGAATTCCCCAAATGCAAAAAGCAATGCACATGGGATAAAAATAAAAAAAAATTTAAATATGAGCATGTAACATAAAAGTGGGAAAAATATGGGAAAATAGGTAAAGAAGCTTTGTTTTACAAAATATGTATGTTAGGTGAGATCTTAGACTAATCAAGGATTCACCTATTAGCTCACTTAGCCTTATATATATACCCTTACCTTTACCTTGGCCCCATTACAACCTTAATTAAAGACCTCATGACTTTTGTATGCCTATATTCTATAATTGTTGATTGGTTAGATGAAGAACAAAGTTATAGAAAGTAAGGATAAAAAGAAGAATAGAGTGATTAACCCAATAAACACTGAGTGACTAGAGAGTAAACACAAAATTCAGTGAGGGTTCAATAGCTCATCAACATATATCTCTGCTTAAATTATTAATTGTCTTGCAAAATTGTAAAATATTTTTCTCTCCCATCTCAATTGTAAAGGTACTTTATCACTATCTAAGGTTTGGCTATATATATA
>NC_029790.2:40305373-40314265 GCF_000816755.2 Arachis ipaensis
ATTTAGGTAGTTGCATTTAGAATAGATTGCATTGCATGATATTTCACCACTTCAACCTTACCTTACTCTTTATCTTGGATTTAGCATGAGGACATGCTATTGTTTAAGTGTGGGGAGGTTGATAAACCCATATTTTATGATATATTTTGTGCCTAATTTAAGTGACTTATTCAATCCCTCACTCACTTATTCATATAAATTGCATGGTTTTACTTTCCCTTCCTTATTATGTGATGTATGTGAAAAACATGTTTCCTATGCTTTAAAAGTAATTATTTTAATTACCCTTTATTTCCATTCGATGTCGTGATTCGTGTGTTGAGTAGTTTCAGATCTTCTAAGGCAGGAATGACTTAAAGGATGGAAAGGAAACATACAAAATTAGAAGAAAAGCATAAAATGGAGTTTTTGAAGAAACTGGCAGTGACACGATCGCATGGACGACGCGGCCGCATGCCAGCGCAAAATGGCAGTGACGCGACTGCGTGATTGACGCGATCGTGCACCTTAAGCAAAACGCATATGACGTGGACGCATGACTGAAGTGACCGCGTGATAAGGAAAACTCCAAATGACGCGACCGTGTGACCCACGCGGACGCGTGACAGAGGCTACACACCAGAAAGTACAGAAAATGCTCCCAGCGATTTCTGAAGCCCTTTTTGGCCCAAATCCAAGTCCAGAAGGCACAGATCAGAGGTTATGAAGGGAGGGAATGCATCCATTTAGAGGAGAGTCTCTAATTAGTTATTTTTCATGAATTAGATATAGTTTTGAGGGAAAGGTTCTCTCCTCTCTCTTTTAGGATTTAGAATTAGGATTTCTTTTGCTTTCAGAATTATCTCTTTTTATCAGGTTCAACATTCCTTTTTATTTATCTTCTCAATTTATCTTATGAATTCTTCTATGTTACAGATTATTCTTTGAATTAATGTTAACTGAGATATTTTAGTTTATGATTGCTTTCTTTTATTTATATTATTGTTGCTTCCAATCTGAAGACATTTTTATTCCAGTAGATTTACTTTTCCCTTTTGGTCTTGGTTAAGAAATCAGTAACTCAGGAGTTATCAAACTCAACATGATTGATAATTGTTATCTTTGCTAATTTAATTGAACTTCAATAATCCCAATCTTTCCTTAGGGATTAACTAGGATTTGAAGATCATAATTAGTCACTTGACCTTTCTTTACTTTAAGTAAAGGCTAACTAAGTGGAATTAAGATTCAATCTTCATCATCATTGATAAGGATAACTAGGATAGGACTTCTAATTTCTCATACCTTGCCAAAAGTTTATTTTACAGTTATTTATTTATTTTACAGTCATTTACTTATTTTAATTGCAATTTAAATTACTTGTTCCTCATCTTCAAAACCCCGATTTACAATCTCCATAACCAATAATAAGAACATACTTCCCTGCAGTTCCTTGAGAAGACGACCCGAGGTTTAAATACTTCGGTTATCAATTTTTAAGGGGTTTGTTACTTGTGACAACCAAAACGTTTGTAAGAAAGGTTGATTGCTTGGTTTAGTAACTATACTTGCAACGAGAGTTTACTATAATCTTTAAACCATCAATCTTCAGTTCTTCAATGACATTTAAATCTTATATTGTATCTTCTACAGCATGAGTCTCCAAATCCCATAGGTGGGGGTGAGGAGCTCTGCTGTGTCTCAATGGATTAATGCAATTACTATTGTTTTCTATTCGATCACGCTTGATTCTGTTCAAAGATACTCACGCGTACTTCAATACAAAGAATATGATGATCCATGACACTCATCATCATTCTCAAATTTATGAACGCATGCTTGATAACCACTCCCGTTCTATCTGAGCTCAACGTAGTCATTGGACGACAGCTTGAGTGTGTATCTCTTGGGTTTCTAATCCACGAGTTTGACTTGCATCTCCTGACACACAGATCAATCAAACCCATGAGATCAGAACCTTCGTGGTAGAGGCTAGAACCAATTGGCAGCATTCCTGAGATCCAGAAAGTATAAACCTTGTCTGTGGTATTCCGAGTAGGTTTTGGGACGGAATGACTGTGACGAGCTTCAAACTCACGAATGTTGGGCGCAATGACAGTGTGTAAAAGGATAGAGAGATCCTATTCCGACACAAGTGAGAACCGACGAATGATTAGTCGTGTGGTAGCTGTACCTGATATTTTTCATCCGAGACGAGAGATCCGACAGTTGATTATCTGTACAGAAACCGTACCTGGACCATTTTCACTGAGAGGACGGATGGTAGCCATTGACAATGGTGATCCACCAACATACAGCTTGCCATGGAAGGAAGCCATGCGTGTTTGGAGAAGAAGACAGTAGAAAAGCAGAGATTCAGACGACAGAGTATCTCCGAAACCTCAACCTGTTCCTCATTACTGAATCACATGTATCATTCATTTCATGTTATTTACTTTTCATAAACAAAATCATTCATATCATTTGAATCTCCTGACTAAGATTTACAGGATAATCATAGCCTGCTTCTAGCCGGCAATATCCGTGGGATCGATCCTTACTCACATAAGGTATTACTTGGACGACCCAGTGCACTTGCTGGTTAGTTATATCGGAGTTGTGAAAAGTGTAATCATAATTCCGTGCACCAGTTACCCTTCCACGCATACGCGTAACCCACGCGTGCACGTGGATTGTCAGAATTTCCAATCCACGCGTGCGCGTCGCTACAGATTTTTCAATTCTCCAGAAAGCACATTTTATCACAATGTTGGGGGTAACGTTGACTTGCCAACGTTTCTTCCAACGTGGGTATCAGCAAATTATGCAGAAAAGTGTTCTGCCTCCCTCTCAACGTTTGAGGGAACGTTGGTGGTCCAATTTGGCCACCAACGTTGCTTCTTGTTCATCATTTCCATGCTCCTTCTTCAACCTTCTTCCATCCATTTCTTCACCTGTCATCAACCAATACATGCATCAAAGCCTTGCTAAAGTCATGAGAATTCTTATCATTCTTAGCACACAAGTAATTATAGCATAATTCTCATGAAATTACATCAAATTAACCATGATTGAATAAATCTAGGCATACATGAATTTATAACCCAATTGCTTACTTATAGCTCAAGAAAGTGCATAAAACCTATTAAAAACAAAGAAAAAGGCTAGTAAAACTAGCCTAAGATGCCCTGGCATCACAACACCAAACTTAAATCTTGCTTGTCCCTAAGCAAGCAGTGAATTATTGAGAAGAAAGAATGAAACAAAAAGTAATGTTCATATCAGCAAGTCATTATTATTAGTTCATGGGGTTTTATGCAAAGAATGTTGTAGCTCACTTTTATTGACTCTTAGGTGAGAATTGTCTCTTTTAAGCATCAACTAACATACTGCTATGACCTCTTATTATTCACTCATCCTTGGTAATTGCTCTTCTTTGTTTTTCTTTTCTTGTGAGCTTATTTCTCACTTGTAGCTTAGTGTCATGTGTTGTGGCAGCTTCTCATCTTATTTTCACTCAACACATATTCACCACAGATACTTGGCTCACAATTCTTCTTAAGACATTGATGCCCAGCACCTCTTTGGGTTACTAAATGCCTTGTAACTAGGTTGCTCTTGATAATGGACTTTTGGTTAGTAATCCCGGGTTAGTTAACCTAGGTTACCAAGTGATAAAGCACTCCATAGAATGTAATCATCCAAGCAGATCCTATTACAAATATACCACAGGCATATGTCCTAAGGTCCAAGCTATTGGTGTCTAGCCTTATTCCTTGCTTTCTTCTATTTTTGTTGCCACTTTTGGCTTTTCTTTTTTCTTTCATCCAAGGACTTTTATTTGCTAAGATTCATAGACAGCATCCTAGTTTACACTAAAAGGGGAACAATCTACCCTTTTATTCATTATTAGTGAGCTACTACACAATCAGACATATATACCACCACTTACTCTTTGTTTTATTCCTTGCCAATAGAAACCATTCCACTTCTGTTCAAACATTTCTTTTATTCAAATTGAAAAGGGCACAAGGGACAAAACAAGCATTTAAACAAGTGAATGTGAAACAAACACACCTAGGCTAGCATATTTATTGCAAACTTTAAAGTAAACAGACATCTGAATTCAATCATAAGTTTATTATTCAGCAGGGGTGTATTCAAACTTCCAATATCAGCAATTCAAGATACAAGCAATTAAGTGACAATACAACCTTCTGCCATCTTCTTTGATGTTCATCCCCCTTCCTAGCTTTGGTATTCTCTTTTTTTTCTGGATGATTGAAGAACTGAGGATTGATGGTTTAGAGGTTATAGAAACTCTCGTTGTAAGTATAGTTACTAAACCAAGCAATCAACCTTTCTTACAAAAGTTGTGGTTGTCACAAGTAACAAACCCCTTAAAATTGATAACCGAGTATTTAAACCTCGGGTCGTCTTCTCAAGGAACTGCAAGGAAGTATGTTCTTATTATTGGCTATAAAGGTTGTAATCGGGGTTTAGAAGGTGAGAGGCAAGTGATTTAAATTACAAGTGAAGTAGATGGCACTTAAAGTAAATAAATACTGTAAAGCAAACTTCTGGCAAGGTAAGAGAAATTAGAAGTCTAACTTAGTTATCTCTCTCAACAATAATGTAAGTTGAATCTAAATTCTACTTAGTTAACCTTTACTAAAGCAAAGGAAAGTCAAGGGACTAATTAGTTTAACCTTCGAATCCTAGTTAATTCCTAAGAAAAAGTTGGGATTATTGAAGTTCAGTTCAATTAGCAAGATAGCGATTATCAGTTATGTTGAGTTTGATAATGTTGAGTTAGTGATTTCTTAACCAAGACCAAAAGGAAAAAAATAAAATTGTTGGAATAAAAATATCCTTAGATAGAAAGCAATGGTAACACAAATTAAGGAGAAAGCAATCAATAACTGAAATACCTCAAATAATCATTAATTCAAATCATAACATGGAAAGGTTTCATAAGTCAAGTTGGCAACATTTATAGGTACGAATAAAAGCATTGAAGTAAATATTAAACCTGGATCAAGAGTCACTCTTACAAACTAAGAGAAGTCCTAAATCCTAATCCTAATCCTAAGAGAGAGAGGAGAGAACCTCTCTCAAACTAAATCTAAATCATGGAAAGTGAAAATTGGTGATCTCCCTCTGAATGGATGCATTCCCCCACTTTGTAACCTCTAGCATATGCCTTCTGGACTTGGATTTGGGCCAAAAAGGGCTTCAAAATTTGCTATGAGTGTTTTCTGCAATTTCTGGTGTGTGGCCTCTGTCACGCGTCCGCGTGGGTCACGCGGTCGCGTCATTCGGAGCATTTTTTTGCCACGCGGTCACGTCAGTCATGCGACCGCGTCATGTGCGTTTTGCTTAAGGCGTGCGGTCGCGTCAGTCATGCGGCCGCGTCGCTGCTGATTCGCGCTTGGCGCGCAATCGCTTCGTCCATGCGATCGCGTGGATGCCAGTTTCTTCAGAAGCTCCGTTTTGTGCTTTCCTTCCATTTTTGTATGTTTCCTTTCCATCCTTTAAGTCATTCCTACCTTAGAAGATCTGAAGCTACTCAACACACTAATCATGGCATCGAATGGAAATAAAAGTAATAAAAAAAATAATTAATATTAAAGCATAGGAAACATGTTTTCCACATACATCATATAATAAGGAAGGGAAAGTAAAACCATGCAATTAATATGAATAAGTGGGTGAAGGATTGAATAAATCACTCTAATTAAGCACAAAATATATCATAAAATATGGGTTTATCAACCTCCCCACACTTAAACAATAGCATGTCCTCATGCTAAATCCAACCAGTTTCTTCAGAAGCTCCGTTTTGTGCTTTCCTTCCATTTTTTGTATGTTTCCTTTTCCATCCCTTAAGTCATTCTGCCTTAGAAAATCTGAAACTACTCAACACACTAATCACGGCATCGAATGGAAATAAAGGTAATTAAAATAATTAATTTTAAAGCTTAGGAAACATGTTTTTCACATACATCACATAATAAGTCATACTGGATTTTGTGTTTACCCTCTAATCACTCAGTGTTTATTGGGTTTATTCACTCTATTTTTCTTTTTATTCTTATTTTCTATAACTTTGTTCTTCATCTAACCAATCAACAATTATAGAGTACAGTCATACCAAAAGTCATGAGGTCTTTAATTAAGGTTGTAATGGGGCCAAGGTAAAGGTAAGGATATATGTATAAGGCTAAGTGAGCTAATAAGTGAATCCTTAATTAGACTAAGATCTCACCTAACATACATATTTAGTAGAATAAGCTTCTTTACCAATTTTCCCATATTATCCCACTTGTTGTCACATGCTCATGTTTCAATTTTTGTTTTTATCCCATGTGCGTTACTTTTATTTTGCATTGGGGAATTCTTTTGTATTCCCTTTTATTAAATGCTGAAAAATAACTTCTTTTTTTTTAATGCACATGGTAATTGATCACTTTGATTTCTCATGAGCATGCTTCCCAAATTTTCTGAATTATTTTATTTCTTTCAACTTTTCTACCTTTTGTTTCTATCATCCATGTTCCCAATAGGTTTCCCACATTTTAATCTATTCATAATTTTCTATCTTAAGCTAACCAAGGATTCAACTTGGGATTTTATTTTGTTTTTCTGCTTAAGGCTAGTAGTGTGGCTAAATAGAATAAAAGGGATTTTAAAGGCTCAAGAGGACTAACAAGGGTGATGTGAAAGGTAGGTTATTTTGGGGTAAGTGAGCTAAAATCAAATGATGGCCTCAATCATTCTTTTGGTATGTATCTATATTCTATAATTGGACATATAGATTAAAGCAAAGTAAAGAACATCAGAATAAAAACAAACGAAACACACAGGAATAAAATTATGGTTTGAATGCAACCATACAATTAAGCTCAATACTCACAGGCTGTGTGTTCTGTAACTCAAGCATCATATATCATTCATATATGTTATGCAGGTTTGGTTAAAAATTCCCATTATTCTCATAAAAAAATTATTTAGGGTAGCCTTTAAAGTTTTAATGTTCCTCCTTGATGAAATGTTGTCAACTTAACTATATGATGTAATGCTATATATACAAGGTTTATGGATTTAAATCTGTTATGTTCAATTTCCTAGCTTACTTCCTTTTTATATTTTTCAATTTAACTATGCTATCTTATGCTAAAAAGGGTAAACTATACTAATTAATCCACTAATAAGTCAGAATTGAAAACTAAACTAAATAACTAAAAATATGAGCTAAAAATGCAAAAATGCAAAAATAGAGTAAAAATACATAAAAGCAGCAATGTATCAGTACTCAGAGAAAAAAGAAAAATACAGAAAAATATCCAAAATAAAAGAAAAAAGAGATGTAGTGGTTCACCAAAATAAAACGCCAGAGATGGCGACCTCCCAACACTTAAAATGAAGCATCGTCCCTGATGCTCAGTCAGGCCGGGTGTGAAGGGGTGTCATCACTGGTAGGGATGGTAGTTGGAGGCTCTGTGGTGGTGGTAGGCTGAGGGTCTGGCTGCTGTAGAGGCGGTGCTGACTGGATCGGGATCTCCGGATTTGCAGCCTCTATCTGATGCGTAACCTCCTTATGCGGGGCGGCCTGCTCTATGGCTGCCTGCTGATGGGTCTCCTCCTGAAATGAGTCTCCTCCTCGTGCTCATCCTCCTCCTCCTCTGATGGCTCAGATGGTGTATCAGGCTCAGAGGGGATGTCACCACCCTGTCAGATCATCAGCTTCAAATGCGAATAGCGTCGCTAGCTGCGACGCTCCAATCTCTCATACCGGCACCGGTTACGGCGCTCCATCTGATCAAGCTGTCGGAATAGGCGGTGCACGAGGCGGTATACGGGCTCAGAGGCAGGTGGAGGTGCAGTGGTAGCAGCAGAGGCAGTAGTGGCAGCTGTGGATGAAGAGGGTCCAGCAGACAGTGGGGCTGTCTCATCAGTAGCAGTGAAGGATGGTGGTCTGTAGCCCAAGGCTAGGAAGTTCCTGCTGTGAGGAATGATCTTCCTACAGTCCGCCGCTAGTGGTCTCACATCGGCATCCTCCCATGGCACGTCAGCTCGACGGCCTAGCTGTGTAATAAGGTACGGAAAAGGGAGGGTGCCTCGGACGTGGACCCTGGCCATATAATGCCAGAAAAAGCGTGGTAGATAAAGGTCCTTACCCTCCAGCACACACCATAGGAGGGTGATCATAGCAGCTGCGATCTCCGTCTCATGAGTACTCGGCATGACATAATTGCTCAAGATCTGGTGCCATAACTGAGCCTCATCATTTAAGTACGCCCACTTGATCCCTCTAGGCATGGTGGTGTCCTGACCCATCTCCCAAGGAACAGTCGGGTCGAGAGCTATCCGTGCCTTTACAGCATCCCAATCAAACTGCATCAGGCGCATGTCCTCATCAGCCTTTGAATAACCATCAGGCTGATCGGACTTGGCTGGGAGCTAGAGAATGTCCTCGATGGCCTCCTCAGCGACCAGAATTTGTTTTCCTCTCAGGTGTACGGCATCTAGGGTGGTGAGGTAGTAGTTGCAGTAGAATTCCTAGACCCAAGATGCGTTGACCTCTGTCAGTGTTCTCTCCAGAAAGAACCAGTCCCTTTGCTTGATTTGCTCAGTGGTGTACTGCTGGAGTGCTTCTGGAATCTTCAAAGCTCTCTCCAGGTATAGATTCCTGGAGTTTGCAAAAGCCGGGTACTTCAGCTCACAGTACCGGTTTGCAAATTTTATTGGATCAGTTGCAGGGAGCAACTGGTCAGCTTTTTCCTGCTGTGTAAAGTTCTTCTCCCGCCATGAGGAATCATGCATGAGGGCGATGATGGACTGGGAGGAATCTCCTCTCTTGCACTTGCCAGTAGCCTTGCCTTTTCCTTTCCTCTGTGAGGCAGGCATCCT
>NC_029790.2:40314274-40333139 GCF_000816755.2 Arachis ipaensis
CGATAAAAAAGTCTGCCATAGCATTCATGAAGTGGTTTGGGTAAGGCAGAGGACAACAGAGTTTAGATTGCCAAACCAAAACATGAATGAAAATAATTCACAAAAAATTTGGGCAGCATTCCGGCTAAAATTGGATTGTCCCGGAAAATAAACAGCAAACAAGGCAGTTCATATGAATTAAAAACTTGCTGCAGTTATCTATAATTAATAGAAACATGAAAATTCAGAGTAACAAGCAGCAATTGCAGGAAATCACAGCATATGAACAAGGTCACAGGAACAGCAGAATTACAGTTTTGATAAACAGAAGCATGAACAGTGTAAGTAAACAGACCTAGATCCACTAACCACAGCCTAAGCTACCAAACAACCTAAAAATCCACTACAGCATGCATATCTATCTATCCTAATTATGAACAGAAACAGAAAAAATTGTAAAATAACTGTGAAGGATAGGAAGGCGGCGTGAGAGGGGTAGGAGAGGGGATGACGCGATCGCATGGGTCGAGCGATCGCATGAAAGGGGTGGAAGAGGGGATGACGCGATCGCGTGGATCGCGCGATCGCGTCGCTGGACATTGTGCTAAACGCACGACTCCAGCACCGTTTCAGCGCAACTCTCTGTCTTGTCCTAGGGTGTTGTGCAATCCATGCGACGCGATCGCGTCGCTCACGCGGTCGCGTGGGATTGGTTTTGTGCAAGTGATGCGATCGCATGGGGCATGCGATTGCGTGGGCCAATTTGTGCAAAACGCACAAGGGCCGCACGATTCCAGCCTAACTCTCTGGACGTTGGATTTTTTTGACGCTGATCTCTAAGGCACGCGGCCGCGTGGATGACGCGGTCACGTGGATAGTGTATTCGCAGTATGACGCGATCGCATGGGGCATGCGGTCGCGTCGTGCATCTTTTTTTTTTTTAATTGAATATAGGATGCAATGCTTAATGTGAATGCTATGCATGATTCTAGGTTTAATAAAAATGAAATTCAAAAACAAACAAAACGAAATAAAATTAAAATTGCAAAAGAAACGATCATACCATGGTGGGTTGTCTCCCACCTAGCACTTTTAGTTAAAGTCCTTAAGTTGGACATTGGAAGGGCTTCCTGTTATGGTGGCTTGTGTTTAAATTCATTCAGAAATTTCCACCAGTGCTTGGAATGCCAATAGCCTCCGGGGTCCCAAACTAGGCATGTAAAGCTTCTGAGCAGCTTCAGACATATTTTCAAGCTCCCGGGGTGACAAATGTCAGAATAGATTCCAGGATCCCAAGCTTTGCTATTAAATCCGCCTCCATCTTGATCTATATGTTTCCATCGGGGCGGTTTAAAAAGTAGAATCTCACCATGGTGACCAAACGTTCCCCGTGATCCATGCAATTGAGCATGATACCAATCCATGTACTTCGAAGTGAAGCGTGGAAGTTTATTGAACCTTGTGCACCAACTCTGAGTACGAACCATTTCCCTCTTACTCTTAAAGCCACAAAGAGCTCTAAGCTGGCCATCTGTTTCAAGCAAACCATATTCAAGTGAATAAGTTATAGGTTAAGGATTGTACCCACTTGAAGCTTGTATTAGGTGGTAATGGCCTTGGGATAGTTGTTTCTGGTGGTTCTGCAAGTTCTACTCGCTTGGGTTCTTCTGTTAATTTCTCCACTTCCTTGTAAGAGTCTTCAAATGTAGTATCACCCTGGTCAAAGTCTTCTATGTCTTCCTCATCACTTGAGTCATAGATTGGAGGATGAGAGAAATCTACCTCCGCATCATCTTCATATTTACTTGGGGAAGATTCTTCGATCTCAGAGAATTCACTTGCGGATGCAAGTTCATTACTAAGAGAATTTGACTTCTGACTATCATCATCAAGGGAATTTGTGTCCTGGGTTATTCCGTCTGATTCTTCATAAATAACTTGCCTTGGAGATTGTACAATATCCTCCTTAGCATCAACTGTAGCATCCTTGACGGAGTTCTCCTCAGTTCTGGATTCCCATGGAGGTTCAGCATCTCCTAGATCTTCAACCAACTCTTCTTCTTGAACAATGACAGCTTCTTCTACTTGTTCTAGTACGAATTCGTTCTCTGTCTTATCCACTGGAGTTTCTGGTATTTCCTTCATGCTACGCTCTTCGTTAGATTGTTCACATGGGGCTGTGGCTGATCCTTGTGTATTTGAGCGTCTAGAAACCCATTGAATTACTACTTGCTCCAGTTGTTGAATGGTTGTTTGAAATTTATTTATTGTTTCCTTTAGGCGAACCCCTGCTTCTCGGGTTGCCGGACTTGGGCATGATACATAGGAAAGTGGTGGTGATTGGGAGTGATTGGATTGGTACTGGGGTAAGGAAGGATCATATGGTGGCGAATGGTGAAGAGAAGCTCGTGAGTGTGGTGGTTCGAGGTTATGTTGAAAGGATGGTTTATATGCGCAGGGTGGGGCTTGTTGGTAGTTACAAGGTTGTCCACCATATCCTTCAGCTGGGTATGCACTGTAGAATGGTCTTTGTCCAGGATATCTCGGCTATAAAGGTTGTAATCGGGGTTTAGAAGGTGAGAGGCAAGTGATTTAAATGACAAGTGAAGTAGATGGCACTTAAAGTAAATAAATACTGTAAAGCAAACTTCTGGCTAGGTAAGAGAAATTGGAAGTCCAACTTAGTTATCTCTCTCAACAATAATGTAAGTTGAATCTAAATTCCACTTAGTTAACCTTTACTAAAGCAAAGGAAAGTCAAGGGACTAATTAGTTTGACCTTCGAATCCTATTTATTTCCTAAGAAAAAGTTGGGATTATTGAAGTTCAGTTCAATTAGCAAGATAGCGATTATCAGTTATGTTGAGTTTGATAATGTTGAGTTACTGATTTCTTAACCAAGACCAAAAGGAAAAAAATAAAATTGTTGGAATAAAAATATCCTTAGATAGAAAGCAATGGTAACACAAATTAAGGAGAAAGTAATCAATAACTGAAATACCTCAAATAATCATTAATTCAAATCATAACATGGAAAGGTTTCATAAGTCAAGTTGGCAACATTTATAGGTACGAATAAAAGCATTGAAGTAAATATTAAACCTGGATCGAGAGTCACTCTTACAAACTAAGAGAAGTCCTAAATCCTAATCCTAATCCTAAGAGAGAGAGGAGAGAACCTCTCTCAAACTAAATCTAAATCATGGAAAGTGAAAATTGGTGATCTCCCTCTGAATGGATGCATTCCCCCACTTTGTAACCTCTGGTCTATGTCTTCTGGACATGGATTTGGGCCAAAAAAGGCTTCTGAATTCGCTATGAGCGTTTTCTGCAATTTCTGGTGCGTAGCCTCTGTCACACGTCCGCGTGGGTCACGCGGTCGCGTCATTCGGAGCATTTCTTCGCCACGCGGTCGCGTCAGTCATGCGACCGCGTCATGTACGTTCTGCTTAAGGCGCGCGGTCGCGTCAGTCATGCGTCCGTGTCGCTGCTGATTCGCGCTTGGCGCGCGATCGCTTCGTCCATGCGATCGCGTGGATGCCAGTTTCTTCAGAAGCTCCGTTTTGTGCTTTCCTTCCATTTTTGTATGTTTCCTTTCCATCCTTTAAGTCATTCCTACCTTAGAAGATCTGAAACTACTCAACACACTAATCACGGCATCGAATGGAAATAAAGGTAATAAAAAAAATAATTAATATTAAAGCATAGGAAACATATTTTTCATATACATCACATAATAAGGAAGGGAAAGTAAAACCATGCAATTAATATGAATAAGTGGGTGAAGGATTGAATAAATCACTCAAATTAAGCACAAAATATATCATAAAATATGGGTTTATCAATGATGGTGGATAGGCTTCCCAATGGTTTGATTGTCTTCCTGCAAAACTATTAGAAGTTGCTTGTTCCTCAAGCACTCAAGGAGTGGTAAGTCTATATGTATGCTTGTGATTTTCAGAAACATAAGTTGGTGTGTGAACACTAAACTTAGTTCCTTTCTTACTTCTAAATGCAGCAAGGTGAACATACATGTGAACTTGCAAGTGCGTTTATCAAGAAGCTAAACTATGACTGAAAATAAAAAACTTGTCAAGTAGTTTCTCTGATTGCTTGGAGCTTCTAATTAGTTATGATGAAAAATGCAATGTGCTCTTTAGGAAAGTCTATGGTGGAACACCAAACTTAGAATTGCACATTTATCTCTGAATTTCTTTGGTGTGTAACACCAAACTTGACTCCTTGCAATGCAGTGAAGTCTTCTTGACTCTTTTATTGACTAGCTATGAAAAGAAAATTACCTTTGGTTGGGTTGCCACCTAACAAGCGCTCTTTTATCGTCACTAGCTTGACGATCAGCTCTCTCAGTTGAGTCTATATTTTATCTTGGAATCTTCCCCCATGTCACCCAAGTAGTGTTTGAGCCTTTGTCCATTGACAGTGAAGGTCCGTTGTGAGCTTTCTTCCATGATTTCTATGTGTCTATAGGGTGAGACTTTGGTGACAAGAAAAGGACCTGACCACTTTGATCTTAATTTCCTAGGGAAAAGTTTCAATATGGAGTTGTAAAGTAGCACTCTCTGTCCTTCCTCAAATCTTCTCGGTGCCATCTTGAGGTCGTGTCTTTCCTTTGCCTTTTCCTTGTAAATTTTGGCATTTTCATAGGCTTGGGATCTGAATTCTTTCAATTCTTGCAGTTGCAAGAGCCTCCTTTCACTAGCAACTTCACTATCAAAGTTCAATAACTTGAGAGCCCAGAAAGCTTTGTGTTCAAGCTCTAATGGCAGGTGACAAGCCTTACCATATACCAGTTGATATGGAGACATCCCAATTGGTGTCTTAAAGGCTATCCTATATGCCCAAAGAGCGTCATCCAGTTTCTTCGACCAGTCTTTTCTTGAGGCTCCCACAGTCTTTTCCAGGATCTTTTTTAGCTCTCTATTGGATACCTCTGTCTGGCCACTTGTTTGGGGGTGATAGAGTGTGGCAACCTTGTGCTTCACTCCATATCTCATGAGGAGGGTCTCTAGTGGCCTGTTGCAAAAATGGCTTCCTCCATCACTGATAAGTGCTCTGGGAACTCCAAACCGGCTAAAGATATTCTTTCTGAGGAAGTTCAGGACCACTTTGTTATCATTCATAGGGGTCGCAATGGCCTCCACCCTTTTGGACATATAGTCCACTACCACCAAAATGTAGTTGTTTGAGTATGAAGTTGGGAATGGTCCCACGAAATCAATCCCCCATACGTCAAACAACTCAAGTTCTAAGATGAATTGTTGTGGCATCTCATTTTTCTTGGGCAGATTTCCAGCCCACTAGCATTCATTACAGTTCTTCACTAGCTCTCGTGCATCTTCGAAGATAGTGGGCCAAAAGAACCCGTACTGTAAGACTTTTGCTACAGTTCTCTCTCCTCCAAAATGGCCTCCGTAGTAAGAACCATAACAATTCCATAAAATTTCCCTTCCTTCTTCCTCTAACATACATCGTCTGAGCAATCCATCTGAGCATTTTTTGAATAAGTATGGCTCATCCCAAATGAAATACTTTGCATCATTGATGAGTTTCCTCTTTTGATGCTTGTTGATCATTGAAGGAACTTCCCCCGTAGCTTTAAAATTAGCAATGTCTGCGAACCAGGGTGCCTTGTGAACCAGCATCAATTGCTCATCAGGGAAGAATTCATTGACACTTGATTTGTGTGTGCTATCTTCTTCACAGGGAATTCGTGACAAATGATCTGCTACTTTATTCTCCACTCCTTTCTTGTCTTTAATCTCAATGTTAAATTCCTGCAATAGCAAAATCCACCTTATCATTCTTGGTTTTAACTCTTGTTTTGCAAGTAAATATTTTAGTGCTGCATGATCAGTAAAAACAATCACTTTAGATCCAATGAGATATGATCTAAACTTCTCAAATGCAAACACTATTGCCAGTAGTTCTTTCTCAGTAGTGGTATAATTCCTTTGAGTTTCATTCAAGACCTTGCTGGCATAATATATAACATGCACTAAATTGCCTTTCCTCTGTCCCAGCACTGCCCCAACAGCAAAGTCTGATGCATGACACATCAGTTTGAAAGGCAAATTCCAATTAGGTGGGGCAATGATAGGTGCTGAGGAAAGTTCTCTTTTCAGTGTTTCAAATGCTAGTGTGCATTTTTGATCAAACACAAAAGGTGTATCAGAAACTAATAGGTTACTCAAAGGCCTTGCAATTTTGGAAAAATCTCTGATAAACCGTCTGTAGAAACCAGCATGGCCCAAAAAGCTCCTAATTGCCTTGACCTTACTAGGTGGAGGTAATTTCTCAATTAATTCCACCTTAGCTTTGTCTACTTCTATGCCTTTTTCTGAAACTTTATGACCAAGGACAATCCCCTCTGTCACCATAAAGTGGCATTTCTCCCAGTTTAGAACTAAGTTTGTCTCTTGGCACCTTTTTAACACTAAGACAAGATGATTTAGGCAATTAGGGAAGGAATCTCCAAAAACTGAAAAATCACCCATGAAGATTTCAATGAATTTTTCAATCATGTATGAGAAAATAGACAACATGCATCTTTGGAAAGTTGCAGGAGCATTGCACAATCCAAAAGGCATGCACCTGTAAGAAAAAACTCCATATGGACAGGTAAATGATGTTTTCTCTTGATTTCTTGGGTCAACTACTATTTGATTATATCCCGAGTATCCATCAAGAAAATAGTAATATGCATGTCCTGCCAATTTCTCTAGCATCTGGTCCATGAAAGGGAGTGGAAAATGATCTTTTCTCGTTGTATGATTGAGTTTCCTGTAATCAATGCACATCCTCCATCCTGTGATGGTTCTTGTGGAGATGAGTTCGTTCCTCTCATTGGGTACAACAGTGATGCCTCCTTTCTTTGGGACCACATGGACAGGGCTCACCCATGGGCTGTCTAAAATTGGATAGATTACTCCTGCCTGCCATAGCTTCATAACTTCCTTTTGGACTACTTCTTTCATGACTGGATTCAATCTTCTTTGGGCTTGAATAGAGGGTTGAGCATCATCTTCCAGCAATATCTTATGCATGCATATAGAAGAGCTTAGCCCTTTTAGATCAGCTAGGGTCCATCCAATAGCATCCTGGTGCTTTTGTAGCACTTTGATTAACTCTTTTTCCTATTCTTGACTAAGAGCAGAGTTGATGATTATTGGGTAACTTTTGTCATTTCCTAAGTATGCATACTTGAGAGTAGGAGGCAATGCTTTTAGCTCTAGTTTGGGTGCTTCTTTCTCCTTCTTCCTCTCCTCTGATGTGCTTGGAATAGGCACTTCAGCTAATTTGACATCAGCAACCTCAACATTTAACATGGAATCATCCTCTGTCACTTCTTTAAGTGCTTCTTCAAAGGTTTCTTGCACCACAATTTCTACTGCATCCAACCTCATACACTCTCCTAGTGATTCCTGTGGGTAGCTCATGGCCTTGAATACATTGAACACCAATTTCTCATCATGTAGCCTAAGGGTAAGTTTACCCTTTTGGATATCAATGATGGCTCCAGCAGTGGCTAAAAATGGCCTTCCCAAGATTATTGAAGCTTTGGCTTCTTCCTCCATATCCAGCACCACGAAGTCATCAGGAAAGATAAAGTCTCCCACCTTCACCAACAAATCTTCTACTATTCCATGAGGGAATTTGAATGATCTGTCTGCCAATTAAAGGGCCATTCTTGTTGGTTTTGCTTCCTTAATCTTCATTTTTTTCATCATTGTTAAGGACATCAAATTTATGCTAGCTCTCAAATCACATAAAGCTTTCTCCACTGTGATTTCTCCTATGATGCAGGGAATTTGGAAGCTCCTTGGATCCTTCAATTTTTGAGGTAGCTTGTGTTGGATAATAGCACTACATTCCTCAGTTAATACCACAGTTTCATCATTCCTCCAGCTTCTCTTCTTGGTCATTAATTCCTTCAGAAACTTAGCATAGAGTGGCATCTGCTCTAGTGCTTCAGCAAATGAAATGTTGATATGAAGTTTCTTGAAAATCTCCAAGAATCTGGAGAATTGACTGTCCTTTGCCTTCTTCATGAGGTGCTGAGGGTAAGGAGCTTTAGGAACATATGGCTTTAGGATTTCTTTTTCTTCAGATGGATTGGGAACATGTGTTTGTGCTTTTTCCCTGTTACTTGAACTTTCCTCTGCTTCCTCCTCTTGAGTTTCCTTTGAGGTTTCCTTCAATTTTTTTCCACTTCCGAGAGTAATAGCTTTACATTCCTCTTTTGAATTTGTCTTGGTAGCATTACAGGAACTATGGCCAGGGGCTTGCTTGGACAAGTATCCAATTTGTACTTCAAGTTTTGAATGGTAGCATCTTAATTTTGCAGATTGGATCTCACTTCTTCCTTGAATTTTTTCATGTCTTGAGACTCCCTGCAGAGGTTTTCAAGCATAGCTTCGATCTTTGAGAATCTGTCATCAGATGGTGGGTTGAAAGTGGGGTGTTGAGGCTGATTATTTTGGTTTTGATAGGGTGGCTGTGAATAAGTGTTTTGTGTGGTTTGATATGGTCTTTGGTTGGAGTATTAGTGAGTGAAGTTGTTATAATGGTTTGGATTGTGAGGTCTGTGGTTTTGGTTTTTGTTTTGTTGGTTTTCCCACCCAAAGTTTGGGTGGTTCTTCCAACCAAGGTTTTAAGTCTTGGAGTAAGGGTCATGCTCTTGTCTTGCAGAATTTCCAATGTAGTTGACTTCTTCCCAGTTAACTCCTTCCTCTGTGTCCAACTCTCCTTGAGGTGATGGTTGAGTGTAGATGGTTGTTACTTAGCTTGCTTCCATCTTCTTTGTGAGATCTGCCAATTACTTGGCAATCATCTTGTTCTGAGCAAAAATTGCATCCATGTTGTTCAGCTCCATGACTCCTCTATTGTTGCTTCTTTCAGAGGCATAAAAATATTCATTGTCAGCCACTGTTTTGATGACATCAATGGATTCTTCAATGGTCTTCTTCTTGTTCAGGGACCCTCCAGATGAGTGGTCTACAGCCTTCTTTGATTCATAAGAAAGTCTTTCATAAAAGATATGCAATTGCACCCATTCATTGAACATATCAGGAGGGCACTTCCTTGTCAAATCCTTGAATCTCTCCCATGCCTCATAAAGTATTTCTCCATGCTGCAGTATGAATGTTTGAACCTCTGCTCTTAGCCTATTGACTCTTTGTGGAGGATAGAACCTTGCCAAGAACTTGTTAACTACATCTTCCTAAGTTGTGAGGCTCTCATTTGGAAATGATTATAGCCACTTGGATGCTTTATTCCTTAGAGAGAAGGGGACTAAAAGCAGCCTATAGGCATCACGATGAACTCCCTTTGATTTCACTGTGTCACAGATCCTTAGGAATGTAGTGAGATGCTGATTATGGTCTTCTTGGGCGCTTCCTCCAAAAGAACAATTATTTTGAACTAGTGTGATGAGCTGTGGCTTCAATTTGAAATTATTGGCATGGATGGTTGGCTTTTGAATGCTGCTACCACAGTTTCCTGGGTTTGGATTGATGTAGGAACCTAGAACTCTCCTCTCTTGTCTAACAGAGTTGGCTACACCTCCTCTGGAATGATTGTTCACCTCTCCTTCATGATAGGTTTCCATATCATCTTCCATGTTTATATCTGAAGAACGAATGATTGACGGTTTAGAATTTAGAATAAATTCCCGTTGCAAGTATAGTTTCTAAACCAAGCAATCATCCTTTCTTACAAACGTTTTGGTTGTCACAAGTAAGAAACCCAATAAAATTTATAAATCGAAGTATTCAAACCTCGGGTCGTCTTCTCAAGGAATTGCAGGGAGGTGTTCTTATTATTAGTTATGGAAAATAGTGTTTTTGGGTTTTGAAAGGTTTGAACAAGGAAAATAAATTGCAGGAATTAATAAATTAATATCTAATAAGACTCTTGGCAAGGTATGAAAATTTGGAAGTCCTATCCTAGTTATCCTTATGAGAATTGAGTTTAATCCCACTTAGTTAACCTTTACGAAAGCAAGGGAAAGTCAAGTGGACTAATTAATTAGATCCCCAAGTCCTAGCCAACTCCTAAGGAAAGACTAGAGTTAGTGGAATTCAATTCAATTAGAAAAAATAACAATTAACAATCACGATAAGTTTGATAACTCAAGAGCCTCCAGTTAATCAATTAAAGCTAAGAATATAAAAAGCTAAAGATAAATCTGAAATACCTCAATTGCATTAATAAAAGGAAATTAATCCAAACATAAAGAGTTCATAAGCTAAATTGATAAAATAAATAAAAAGGACATTGAACCTGGAACTCGGAAGAAATTGTAAGTTGAAATAATAAAGTTGAAAGAATAAGAAATCCTAATTCCTTTAAGAGGAATCCTAATCCTAAATCCTAAGAGAGAGGAGAGAACCTCTCTCTCTAAAAACTACATCTAAATTATGAAAAGTGAATTATGGAAGACATGATCATGAATAAATAGATTTCCCCACTTTATAGCCTCTAATCTGTATTTTCTGGACCGCAAACTAGGTCGAAAACAGCCTAGAAATCGCTGGAGAAGAAATCTGCCACGCTAATTTTCGTCACTGCAAGGCGTCCGTGTTGAACACGCGTTTGCGTCACCTAGCGTCAGGGCAACTATGGCATATTATATATCAAATCGAAGCCCCGGATGTTAGCTTTCCAACGCAACTAGAACTGCATCGTTTGGATCTCTGTAGCTCAAGTTATGACCGTTTTAGTGCAAGAGGGTCAGGCTGACAGCTTTGCAGTTCCTTCATCTTCTTGTATTCCTTCTACTTTTGCATGCTTCCTTTCCATCCTCTAAGCCATTCCTACCCTGTAAATCCTGAAATCACTTAACGCACATATCAAGGCATCGAATGGTAATAAGAGAGGGTTAATATTAGTAAATATAAGGCCAAAGGGGCATGTTTTCAATCATAGCACAAAATCAGGAAGGAGAATGTAAAACCATGCAAATAGTATGAATAAGTGTATGAAAGATTGATAAAATCTACTCAATTGAGCACAAGATAAACCATAAAATAGTGGTTTATCAACCTCCCCACACTTAAACATTAGCATGTCCTCATGCTAAGCTCAAGAGAAGGAGTGAAGAGGAGTGGTAGAATGTATGAAATACAACCTATCTATATGAATGCAACTACATGCAAAATATTTCTACCTACTTGGTTAAAAGTAAATAAGTCTTCCAAGACAAACATAAATCATATTTCACTAATTCAAATTATAGAATAAAAGACAAGTAAACTTGTAAGAAGATAGCTCATGAAAGCAATGAACATAGAATCAAGCATTGAACCCTTACTAGTAGTGTATATCACTCTAACTCTCAAGTGTCTAGGGTCAATCACTCTACTCTTCCCTAGTCATGCTTTCTCAACCTTGTTCTTCATCTAACCAATCAACAAATATTTAGTATACCAATTCAAATATCATGAGGTCTTTTCAGGGTTGTAATGGGGCTGAGGTAAAGGTAAGGATATATATATATAAGGCTAAGTGAGCTAACAAAGTGAATCCTTGATTAGTCTAAGATCTCACCTAACATATACATACTTTATATAATTTAAAATGCTTTACCTAGTTACCCAAATTTTTTCCACTTTTGTATTACATGCTCATGTATCAAACTTATTTTTGAATTTTGTCCCATGTGCATTGATTCTTTTTATTTTGTATTGGGGAAATTTTTGTATCCCCTTATTTAATTACTTAAATTTTTTTTTCAATGCACATGGTAATTTAATTATTTTGATTTCACATGAGCATGCTTTCCAGACCTTGAAATAACTTATTCAATTTAATTCCTTTTTTTTTCTATCATCCTATGTTCCCTTAAAATTCCCCATACTTAATTTATACACAATATCTATCTTAAGCTAACCAAGGATTCAACTTGGGATTTTTATTTTGTTTTTCTGCTTAAGACTAGTAATGTGGTTATAAAATAGAAGAAGGGGTAGAAAGGCTCAAGGGCGCTAAGAAATGTGACATAAAAGGGTAGGCTTATTTGGGATAAGTGAGCAAAAACAAGTAATGGCCTCAATCATATGCAAGCATGTAAATACACTAAATAATGGACATATAGAATGGAACAAAGCAAAGATTGCAATTATAGAGAAGAAAACACACAAGAACAAAAATTTATGGTTAAATAATGTAACCATGTAAATAAGCTCAAAATCTCACAGGTTGTGTGTTCTAGCTTTTAACTATGTTCCAAATACAACTTCCAAACAAGTTTAACACAAAAGTTTTGATTTAAATTAGTGAAATACTATAAAAATTTCTTGAAAAAGAAAATATTACTTCAACCAAGTAGTGACTAAATGCATAAAATCAAACAAACATGCAATTAAATATGCAAATGCAACAATGAACAAACAAAGAAAATAGAGTATTGGTGTTGAAAAGAAGATAACTAACCCCTGGAAGTCGGTATCGACCTCCCCACACTTAAAGATTGCACCGTCCTCGGTGCATGCTAAGATGTGCAAGTGGATGGGGGTTTTGGTGTCTCAGCTGGGGCTCTTTTTTGTTCCTTTCCTTGCCGGTGGTTTGGGAGTAGCTTTCTCTTTATCCTTCTTGGTGGCCATTCTGAAAAGGAAAAGAGAAAGTAACCTTTAAAGCTAAGGGTTAGAGCAAGGAAGAGAGCGGGAAAGGTGGTAATCAATGCACAGCAAGGAAGAATGACGTTAACACATGGTCATGACTACATGTGAAAAATCATCAATGGAAATATAGCAAGTGCATATGATGACAATTAAATACAAGGTGTTTATTGGCATGCTGGCAAAGGCATGAGTAGCATAGATCAAGCATTCAATGTCCAAGTTAGATTACCAAGTCTTTCAAACTAACAACATGTTTGAATAACAATTATATTTAATTAATAAAATATAAAAAGGGTTTTGTGAAAAGCAAGCATTTAGAGTAGTAGATAGAAAGAAATAAAAAAATAGTGCACAATGCCATACGAGCTTTTACAAAAACACATAGCAAGCATGATAAATAATCTATTGAAAGTATTAAATTGAACATGCAAGCAACCCTTTTAAAAAGTAATATATAATTGTCAAACAATTTCTTTAATAATCCACAAAAATATACAAAATAATGACCCAAATAAATTTCTAACACCAATGAAAATAATGCAATGAATGAAAGTATGCAAATAAATTTAATGAAATAGAATGGAAGTGAAGAGGGATGAGAAGTTAAAAAGATGAAGTAAGAAAGAAAGAAGAAAGAAGAAAAGATAGAAAAAAAATTAGCATTAGAAAAGAAAAGATAAGATAATTGGCGCTGATCAGGATAAGTTGTGCGGCGCAAGCGACGCGGACGCGTGAGTGACGCGGTCGCGTGGTGCGCGACAAGGTCAGGTGACGCGGACGCGTGGGCCATGCGATCTCGCGGCCTGATTTGTGCGATTGGCACGAGTGCAGCCTCGCGTTCGCGCAACTCTCTGTTGTAAATGCATATTGCCAAAAATATGGGTGACGCGATCGCGTGGTTGACGCGATCGCGTGAATGGCCTTTCTTTTTTAAAAATGACGCGAACGCGTGGGGCACGCGTTCGCATGGTAGGACTTGTACTTCTAGCATGGTCCCAGCCCCACTCCATCATAACTTTCTGCCATACACCTCTTTACGGCGATTTCACAGGGCCACGCGTTCGCATGGGTGACGCGGATGCGTGGGAGGCATTTTTCCCACATGACGCGGACGCGTCAGCGACGCAGTCGCATGGATCAATTTGTGCCAAAGGCATGCCTTCAGCCACGCTCTCGCGTGACTCTCTGTTCAATTCTCTTTTCTTCAAAACGCACTGGTGACGCGGACGCGTCGGCGATGCTGTCGCGTCGTGTGCGATTTTTTTTATGCAGGATGCAAAATGCAATGATAGTGTGGATGCTATGAATAATTCCAGATTCAATGAAAATAGAATAAATTAAAACTCAAAACAAACAAAACGAAATAAAATCAAAATTGAAGAAATTGAAAAGGAACGATCATACCATGGTGGGTTGTCTCCCACCTAGCACTTTTGGTTAAAGTCCTTAAGTTGGACATTTGATGAACATCCTGTTATGGTGGCTTGTGCTTGAATTCATCCAGAAATCTCCACCAATGTTTGGAATGCCAACAGCCTCCTGGATCCCAAACTAGGCGCAGAAAGCCTTCAAGTGAAAGCAAGTGACAAGGCCCCAAGAGTGTTGATTACCAGAATGAATTTTGGGGTCCCAAATCTTGCTTTTGCACCCGTCTTCTTGTTGATCATTATGATTCCATCCGGGTAGCAAGCAATCTGAATTCTCACTAAAGCGGCCAAACAACTTCCTAGACCCATTCAGTTGAGCTTTACACCAACCCTTGCATTTAAATTTTGAGCATACAACCATGTTGAACCTTGCTTGACAACTCCAACCACTAACCATCTTTCTCTTACTCTTAATGCCACAAAGAGCTCTAAGTTGACCATCCATCTCCAGTAGCCCATATTCAAGTGGAATTAGAAAGCTAAGGGATATGAATTTTACCCACTTGAATATTGTGAAGGATGATGGCAACTTAGGGGAGGTATTTCTAACGAATTTGCAAGCTCCACTCCCTTGTGCTCTTCTCTGACAACTTCCACCTCTTTGCAAGTTTCTTCAATATCAACCTCTTCCTCTTGGTAGCTTTCTTCCAATTCAATCTCTTCTTCATTGCTCACCAAGGGCATGGGAGGCTGTTCTTCTTCTTCTTTAATTTCCATCTCTTGACCAACCTCTTCCAAGTCTTCAACTATGATATGCCTTGGAAGTTGTACACCCTCCTCAGCATCAATTTCAATCGCCTTGGAAGGAGGTTCTATAACTTGACTTTCCCATAGAGGTTCAGCATCTCCTAAGTCTGCAACCACTTCTTCCTCTTCAATAATTACTGCTTTGTCCAATAGTTTTAATATAAAATCGTACTCATCATTGATGATTTTCTTTCCATGATAACTCCTTTCAACTATTCTTTCATCTTCAAGGGTCTCTCCTATCTCCACATTTTGGGCCTCCTCTTGCTCTAAGACAAAATTAGACTCCTCCTTGATGTCTTCCTTCACTGATTCTTCAACCACTCCTTCGACTTCAAGGGTATTTACTCCTTCACCTTTAGGGCCTTCTCTAGCTCCTTATGAAGTATGGATTCACGAAGATGATCCCTTCTCTCTTGTTCCATGTCAATAGCATCATTGGGATCATGTTGCTCTTGGATTGATGGATGTGGGTGCTCTTCCATGGATGGTGGTGATGGGATGGAGAGATCATTCTATGGTTGAAAAGGAAGTGCACTAGAGCTTGAGGGTTGATTGTTGAAAGTATTTGGTGGTCTGATTTGGGCGATGAGAGCTTGTATAGTAGAGTTTAGATCGATAAGTGCTTTCTCCATGGAGATTTGGGGTGGATAGGAGGGTTCATTTGTTGGGAGAAAGGGTTCATGGTAGGAAGGTGGTTTATCTTGATAATGATAAGGAGATGGTGTATATTGAAGTGGTGGTTTGATGAGCGGATAATTTATACGCTTTTTGGCATTGTTTTTAGTATGTTTTTAGTAGGATCTAGTTACTTTTAGGGATGTTTTCATTAGTTTTTATGTTAAATTCACATTTCTAGACTTTACTATGAGTTTGTGTTTTTTTCTGTGATTTCAGGTATTTTCTGGCTGAAATTGAGGGACTTGAACAGAAATCAGATTCAGAGGTTGAAGAAGGACTGCTGATGTTGTTGGATTCTGACCTCTCTGCACTCAAAATGGATTTTCTGGAGCTACAGAACTCAAAATGGCGCGCTTCCAAATGTGTTGGAAAGTAGACTTCCAGGGCTTTTCAGCAATATATAATAGTCCATACTTTGGCCAAGAATAAACAACGTAAACTGGCGTTCAACACCAGCTTTCTGCCCAAATCTGGCGTCCAGCGCCAGAAAAGGAGCCAAAACCAGAGTTGAACGCCCAAACTGGCACAAAAGCTGGCGTTCAACACCAAAAAGGACCTCTACACGTGCAACACTCAAAGCTCAGCCCAAGCACACACCAAGTGGGCCCCGGAAGTGGATTTATGCATCAATTACTTACTTCTGTAAACCCTAGTAGCTAGTTTATTATAAATATGACCTTTTACTATTGTATTAGACATCCTGGATTGTATTTTGATCCTGTGATCTCGTTTTGGGGGCTGGCCATCTCGGCCATGCCTGGACCTTTCACTTATGTATTTTCATACGGTAGAGTTTCTACACTCCATAGATTAAGGTGTGGAGCTCTGCTGTTCCTCAAAGATTAATGCAAAGTACTTCTGTTTTCTATTCAATTCATCTTATTTCGCTTCTAAGATATCCATTCGCACCCAAGAACGTGATGAAGGTGATGATTATGTGTGATGCTCATCACCATTCTCCCCTATGAACACGTGCCTGACAAATACTTCCGTTCTACATGAAATAATCTAGAATGAATATCTCTTAGATCTCCTAACCAGAATCTTCGTGGTGTAAGCTAGAATGATGGCGGCATTCAAGAGAATCTGGAAAGTCTAAACCTTGTCTGTGGTATTCCGAGTAGGATTCAATGAATGAATGACTGTGACGAGCTCCAAACTCGCGATCGCAGGGCGTTAGTGACAGACGCAAAAGGATAGTAAATCCTATTCCAGCATGATCGAGAACCGACAGATGAATAGTCGTGCCGTGACAGGGTGCATTGATGATTTTCACTGAGAGGATAAAATGAAGCCATTGACAAGGGTGATGCCTCCAGACGATTAGCCGTGCCGTGACAGGGCATTGGATCATTTTCCCGAGAGATGACCGAAAGTAGCCGTTGACAATGGTGATGTATCACATAAAGCCAGCCATGGAAAGGAGTAAGACTGATTGGATGAAGATAGTAGGAAAGCAGAGGTTCAGAGGAACGAAAAGTACATAAGTACCTCTATCCCTATTCTATTATTTATTATTCGAAAACATCATTATCAATCTATATCTGCCTAACTGAGATTTGTAAGGTGACCATAGCTTGCTTCATACCAACAATCTCCGTGGGATTCGACCCTTACTCACGTAAGGTATTACTTGGACGACCCAGTGCACTTGCTGGTCAGTTACACGGAGTTGTGAACCATGGTCTTGGCATCATTTTTTTGGTGCCATTGCCAGGGAAAAAAGAGCAATGAATTTTACATAATTAAAGTGTAATCACGATTCCGCGTACCAAGTTTTTGGCGCCGTTGCCGGGAATTGTTTGAGTTTTCGGCAAGCTTTTGGTCCGGTAACATCAGTGCCAAGTTTGGATCCGGCAACAACACCAAGTTTTTGGCGCCGTTGCCGGGGATTGTTCGAGTTTGGACAACTGACGGTTCATCTTGTTGCTCAGATTAGGTAATTTTCTTTTTGTTTTGTTTTCAAAAATTTTTCAAAAATCTTTCAAAAAATTCTCCTTTGTTTTCGAAAAAAAAAATTTTTTTTATTCAAAATTTTTAAGAATGAATTCTAGTGTTTCATGAAGCATGTAAAGCTTGGCTGGCTGTAAAGCCATGTCTAAATTTATTTGGACTGAGGCTTGCAATTTGTTATCAAGAGCAATATACTCTGATGTTAAATGCTGAAGCTTGGCTAGCCATTGGCCATGTCTAGTATTTTGGACTGGAGCCTTCATTGAAAGCTTGGCTGGCTAGTGAGCCATGTCTAATTCCTGGACTGAAGCTTTAGACTAACAATGCAAGATTCCTGGAATTCATATTAAAAATTTTTGAATCCTTATTTTTCCCTTTTCTGAATAATTTTCGAAAAATATAAAATAAAAATCCAAAAAAATCATAAAATCATAAAAATAGAAAATATTTCATGTTTCTTGTTTAAGTCTTGAGTCATGTTATAAGTTTGGTGTCAATTGCATATGCATCTTGCATTTTTCGAAAATCTCATGCATTCATAGTGTTCTTCATGATCTTCAAGTTGTTCTTGGTAAGTCTTCTTGTTTGATCTTGATGATTTTTTGTTTTGTGTTGTTTAGTGTTTTTCATATGCATTCTTTAATTCTTAGTGTCTAAGCATTAAAGAATTCTAAGTTTGGTGTCTTGCATGTTTTCCTTGCATTAAAGATTTTTCAAAATTGTGTCTTTGATGTTCATCTTGACATT
This sequence comes from Arachis ipaensis, assembly GCF_000816755.2. NCBI lineage: Eukaryota > Viridiplantae > Streptophyta > Magnoliopsida > Fabales > Fabaceae > Arachis > Arachis ipaensis. The sequence continues at coordinate 40,332,450 of NC_029790.2, forward strand.
CATAGCATTCTTGCATGCATCACATGTTTTGATCTAAAAATTTCATGCATCGCATCCTTTTAGTGTTTTTCTCTCTCATCATAAAAATTCAAAAATAAAAAAAATATCTTTCCCTTTTTCTCTCTCATAAATTCGAAAATCAGATTTGACTTTTTCAAAAATTTTTAAAATCAAGTTGTTTCTTATGAGGCAAATCAAATTTTCAATTTAAAAATCTCATCTTTTTCAAAATCTTTTTCAAAAATCAAATCTTTCTCAAATTTCTTAGTTATTTTCGAAAATTCAAAAATATTTTTCAAAAATATTTTTCTTAATTTTATATCATAATTTTCGAAAATAACAATAACAATTAATGTTTTGATTAAAAAATTTCAAGTTTGTTACTTGCTTGTTAAGAAAGATTCAAACTTTGAGTTTTAGAATCATATCTTGTGATTTCTTGTGAATCAAGTCATTAATTGTGATTTTAAAAATCAAATCTTTTTCAAAAACTAATTTCAATCATATCTTTTCAAAAATATCTTCTTATCTTACCTTTTTCAAAAAGTTGGTTTCAAAATATCTTTTCTAACCTCCTAACTTCTTATCTTTTCAAAATTTGTTTCAACTAACTAACTAACTTTTTGTTTGTTTCTTAACCTTTTCAAAACTACCTAACTAACTCTCTCTCTCTAATTTTCGAAAATATCT
>NC_029790.2:40334425-40335385 GCF_000816755.2 Arachis ipaensis
CAAAAATTTCTTTTTAATTAACTAATTATTCTTATTTTTTATTTTAAAAAATTTCGAAAAATACTAACATTTTTCAAAAACCATTTTCGAAAATCACTAACTCTTTTTCAAAAATATTTTTCGAAAATTCTCCCTCTGCCATCTTATTCTATTTATTTATTCATTTACTACCATCTCATCTCACATCTCAACCCTCCTCACAGTTGTGTTTCTTCCATTACATTACATTCTTTGTCTCCCCCTATTTTCTTCCACTCACAAAGGGATCCCTATACTGTGGTATAAAGGATCTCTATTATTATTAGTTTTTTTGTGCCCTCTTCTTTGTCATATGAGCAGGAGCAAGGACAAGAATATTCTTGTTGAAGCAGATCCGGAACCTGAAAGGACTCTGAAGAGAAAATTAAGAGAAGCTAAATTACAACAATCTAGAAATAACCTTTCAGAAATTTTCGAACAGGAAGAGGAGATGGCAGCCGAAAATAATAATAATATAAGGAAGATGCTTGGTGACTTTACTGCACCTAATTCCAATTTACATGGAAGAAGCATCTCCATTCCTGCCATTGGAGCAAACAACTTTGAGCTGAAACCTCAATTAGTTTCTTTGTGAATAATGGGACGCCTATGAAGAAGGGAGTCTTGAAGTTGATACTCTGAATGCCATATTAGCTCAGAACAAAGTATTGACTCAGCAAGTGAATATGATTTCTCAGAGTCTGAATGGAATGCAAGCTGCATCCAACAGTACTCAAGAGGCTTCTTATGATAAGGAGCTTCCCTCTGAGGAACCAAAGGACTTTGAGACTCATCTAGAGACCATAGAGATTCCATTAAACCTCCTTATGCCCTTCACGAGCTCTGATGAGTATTCCTCTTCTGAAGAGAATGAGGATGTTACTGAAGAGCAAACTGGCAAGTTTCTTGGTGCAATCATGAAGCTGAATGCCAAATTATTTG